>NW_026512302.1:0-3681 GCF_027579735.1 Bombina bombina
AAAGTCTCACGGAAACAATATTGCAAATCAAAAATTGCAGAATTTCATAAAGCCATAAAATGTAAGTCTCTCTTCACTGTAATTAATGAAGAAGCTTTTATCTCATAACCGTTCACTTTTTTGAGAATAGAACAAGTTACTCTCTGAAGGACATCAGTATCATAAAAATGCTTTCAACCTTACAGAGCAAACCAATTAAAAGAAAAAACTCCCTCTATTAAAAAAATACACTTTAAAAGATGCATGGAAAAAACATGAAAACAGTCCAAAAGAAATAAAATAAAAATAAAATGAGATAACCTTGTCAGCTTTTAAAAGGCAATATATGATTGTATAGGGATAATTGAGTCTTTATGAGTTACATACTGTATGCTGGGCCTATATATACTACTCCTTTAGAATACCCCATAATACCCATCACCATCCCCTGGAGACACCTGTTTTTGTGTTTTGTTTTTCCATCCAAATGGAAATATATTACTACTACTAACATTTACATAAACCATTCTGGAAGCATGATCAGCACATCATAAGCTTCATGTATATAATCCATACATAAAATATAAGGGAAAAAAGAATAGGAGTGGTAAGCAGAAGGATAAATAAAAAAAACCTAGCAATGGAATTTAAAATATTTATTTTGAGATAAATAAAATGCCATGTTGACAGTCAGAGTTTGAATGCAGATCTAGATGGTGTAGTCTGTCTATTCATCGCAGAAAGTTGGAAATCTGAAACTCACTGCAGCTATCTTTTCAAAAATGTCACTGAAGGAGACCTAAAACATTAAAGGGGTTCAAATCAATTAATTTCACAGTTCAAGTAATAACTAAACCCTTTCAAACCCAGAAAAAGGAGTGGTAGACAAAGGAACAACCTCAAAGTGCTGCCATAATGGCTACCAGCAAGCTCCACCCCTTACACTAATATTTTTTTCAATTAGAATATTGTAACATACCTGTTACTTAGTGCATATTGATTATGCAGAGGTGGATATTCTTTAATGGCACTGTTAGAGAGTTGGTGGTAAGCTCTCTTGCATGCCATAGACAAAAGCTGAACAGCATTAAACGTCCTTTTAAGAGACTGGTGAAACTGGCATGCTCCAGGCTTTTGAAGATGATACTTTTAGATGAGGAAGATGTTCACATGTTGGCTATAAAGAGAAAAAATATATTAACCTTATGTCTTAAAATAAATACAATGAAAACATACAACAGATAATATAAAAATTAGAGAAAATCTGCTAAGTTTATATAGACAAAAGAACATCTGTTATGGTATCTATAAACCCAGCTCTAGTTATGTGACATTTAACTTTAATTTAATTGTGTCTGAAAAAATCCCTTTACCATCTAGTACAAGGGTTGGAAATTGCCGGCCCTCCAGATGACTACATCTCCCATGATTCTTTGCCTGCATTATGGCTGATAGAGCATTATGGGAATTGTAGTCCATAACATCTAGAGGGCCGATAGTTACCCACCCCTGATCTAGTACTTAATGTAATATAGACCAACCAACCTCCCTGAAATTAGAGATTCTCTAAATCCAGAATGTAATTGTGATTATGTACTTACTGCCTGTGGTACAAATGGGGGCTCAAGTTTCTGCTGCTCCAATTTCACCCAATCAATAGGACTAAAAAAAGGGTGGAGGCGAATGTCATCATTTGTACCCAGTCTTTTCAGTGGATTTTTACAAAGGAGCTGAAAAGCAAAAGGATAGGAATATGGCAGTTTAGATCTATGTATAATGAATAGCTTGATATAATTATAATATATACAGCTGGCCTTTGAATAAGTATTTATGTTAGTGTCATTAGATAAAAAGGTACAGGAGAACAAGAGCATGTTTCCATAGGCTTCAGAGACGGCATCAGAACTTCAACGCAACAAATAGGGTAAGTAACGTAGCGATGGCAGCAATTTTGGAACCAAAACACTGCCTAGTGCAGTAATTTTATTTAAAAAAATAAAGATGCTGCTATCTTTATTTTTAAATAAAATACACTAAACTGTGTTTTGGGGCCATTTGGGGCACATTAGTAAAATTAACCAGAGATCTGATCTGGTTAATTTTAAAAGTGTTAATTGCAATAACCAGTCACTTGTAATGGCTGATTAATTATAGCTCCTCCTACTACATTACCTCTTGAAATATCTATATAAAACAACTGCTGCTGCTACATATATCTCCATGTAACATTTCCTATTGCCCACTTAATCATTCTGTATGACTCATTTAACTGCTAATACAATTACCAATACTCACCTTGGTAATAAGGTCTTTTTCTAAGAGTCCAAGACACTCAGGATAAAATGGCTCATCCCAGACAACTGATGCCTTGAAACTATCTTCGGTCAGTTTCTGGTCAAATGGTTGTTCCCCAGTTGCCATTTCGCAAATGATGACACCAACGGCCCACCAGTCAATAGCGGCATTGTATCTCTTCCGTAAGTACATCTGCTCAAAAAATGTTGAGAGGCTATTTGTGAACTTTTCTTCTATATGTTTTTTTTTTAACATCTGATTGCTATATGTATATTTACAAGTGTGTATTATAAAGACTGAACTATATGAGGTAACCAATGGAGATCCTCTGAAATGTGTAGTGTGAGCGTCCTCATTCGCACAGCTTTTAAGCAAGCTAACAAGTTAGGAATGGATAATTATAGGGACTGTAAAGTCCAAATTAAACTTTCATGAACGATTCAGATAGGGCATGTAATTTTAAAAAACTTTCCAATTTACTTTTATTATCAAATTTGCTTTGTTCTTTTGGCATTCTTAGTAGAAAGCTAAACCTGGGTAGAGCTCATATGCTAATTTCTAAGACTAAATCACAAAAGAAAATGTTTGCATTTCATATCTTGTTAAGGAACACATAGACCATCACCACAATCATCACCTTTAACTAGGTCCAGATGATTAAGAGTTTTTTGGGGGAATCTATATCAAATGATTTTTTTGCTTCTTGGCAAAATATATCTGTAGTTTTTGGCTATTGCACTATTACAATGTTTATTTTTTTACCTCTGGAGCAATGAATCCACGTGTTCCCATGATAGGTCCTTTTATCCAACAATCTACATTGTCAGCTGCGAGGCCAAAGTCCGCTATTTTTACATGACCTTGTCCATCCAGAAGAATATTTTCTGGTTTTAGGTCCCTGTTCAATGGTAGAAAGTGTAAAGTATCAGCTTCTATAACTCAGTTCAGTATTTAAAATTGTGAACATTGTTTGTATTTTATTAAGACATTTATTTAATAAACAAATTATTTACTGACAAGGAAACTGCAGTATATGCTTAACATGATTTGTTTTAAAGAAATTAGACCTATTAAATTCATTTAATTTATTCCTTAGAAATGAAAATACAAAGAAAAAAAGTTTTATTTCAATTTAAAACAAATGATGGTAAATTGTTTTCTAAAAAGACTGTGGAAATAAATTGAAAATAAAATTTGTAATAAAATTTCAATTTTGCTAAAGTTTCCTAATATTAAAGAAATATAAAAGTCATGAAAATGTGTCAAGTACATAAACTGATAAATAATTTCTAATTACCGATGGATGATTTTACTGGAATGCAAAAATTGGACTCCGCAAACAATCTCTGCTGCGTAGAATCTAAAAGCAAAGGAAACAAATTTTAACAAAACAACGATTGCAAATTT
>NW_026512303.1:0-2500 GCF_027579735.1 Bombina bombina
GACTAATGTATTCCCCTCTAAGAAAACAGTGGTTGATATGTAGTGAATGTAGTCCAGCGCTAGATTAGCATGGGTAGAGTATTTAGTTAAATTCTATAATTTGAATATATTGTATTTACAATATATTCAAATTATAGAATTTAACTAAATACTCTACCCGTGCTAATCTAGCGCTGGACTACATTCACTAAATATGCAGGGGTACCAATATTTTTGGTCATGACTGTATATATATATATATATATATATATATATATATATATATATAGATCAGAGGATGAGCACTACAAAATAAATATATGTACTTAGTCAATGTAAGATAATAAGTGCTCGAGACTATGGTGTACTACTACCAATTACACCAAAAAATAGTATAGACACAAATATTAGACTCCGCACTAAAAGTGAATAAATAATGAAATGCAAAAATGTGCAAAGAAATAAGGAAATATTTTAATGTTCACAAGGAAAATGTAACAAGAAAATTGTTGCATACACAAAATCATGATGTCACAACATCCATACAAACATACATACAAACTGGGCGTCCCCAGTTATCAAGCAAATATGGAGTGGAGGAGGTCAGATGGAGAGTAAAAAGCAAACCCAGGTTATATATGCAAAACCATAGGAAAATCTGAACAGGATACAAATACTTCGAGGCAGTTCATGCACTATAAGCAGTTCATGCAAATGGCAGAAAAAACAATGTTGGGGTAGCTGGCAATTGCAGAGATAAAAGATGCAGCAAAGAATCACAGATGAAGCAGTTCATGCACTTTAGAAAGTTCATACATCCCATAGATGGTAATCGTTATCAGAATAACACATGATGTTAAGTATCACCAAAACGTAATAAAGTGTTTCCTTTTCTATGTTGACATTTGTTGCCATATGTATGTTAACTTTGTGACTGTATAATCAAGCCCCTCCAGCACTCAAGGACAAGGGTCCGCCGTAAGGATAAAGAATTAGCAAGTGCAGCACTCTCAGAGCGATCTCACCCAAACCGTGTCTGGAGTATAGCAGAGAGCGTCCTTGTCACAAAAAACAGTGGTGATTCAAGCTGTGCTCCACATCAATCGACCCAATATAGCATGTAAGTATCCAACTCTCTTGGCGTCTGATGTCACATCCACCAGTCAGAACGCGCGTTTCGGGCTCCGCCCTTCAACTTGGCCTCAACTATCTATATATGTGTTAACATGTGTATTTATGTTTATATATGTATATATACAATATGTACACATATAAACATACATCTGGGGCCCTTTCCACTCAAATGTCTGAAAACATAAACAAATATTTTTATTCAATTTTAATATTTATGAATTGCCTAGATTATGAGTTTTGAGCGCTATAGGGAAATTAACATATGCAACAAAAGTGCCATTAAAAGTTTTAAAAAACCTGGCTTGTGCGGTCGATATGGGGTTTTTAAGCTCCATACCGCACCAGAAACAAGCGCTGTTTTGACTTGCTCGTACACACTTTCCCCATAGACAGCAATGGGGAGAGCGGGTCAGAAAAAAGTCTAACACCTGAGATCGCGGAAAGAAAAGCTCCGTAATGCAGCCCCATTGATGTCTATGGGTAAAGAAAACTAAGGCATAAACCTAACACCCTAACATTAATCCTACGTCTAAACACCCTTAATCTGCCCCCCCTCCACAGGCATCGCCGATGCTTACATAATGTTATTAACCCCTATTCTGCCGCTCCCAATATCGCCTCCACCTAAATAAAGTTATTAATCCCTAATCTGCCGGTGCCAATATCGCCGCCACTATACTAAAGTTATTTACTCCTATTCTGCCGCACCCTAACATTGTCGCCACTATATTAAAGTGATTAACCCCTAGTCTGCCGCTCCCTGACATCGCCACAACTAAATAAAGTTTTTAACCCCTAAACCACCTGCCC
Organism: Bombina bombina; assembly: GCF_027579735.1. Classification (NCBI taxonomy): domain Eukaryota; kingdom Metazoa; phylum Chordata; class Amphibia; order Anura; family Bombinatoridae; genus Bombina; species Bombina bombina. Next base: position 1,924 of record NW_026512303.1, read on the forward strand.
CCCCACATCGCAACAACCTAAATTATACTATTAACCCCTACCCCTTAACCTACCCCTAAACCTACCCCTAAACCTAACCCTAACCTAATCCTAACTCTAACTTTAACATAATTAAAATAGATCTAAATTAAATTTACCATTATTAACTAAATAATACCTATTTAAAACTAAATACATACTTACCTGTGAAATAAAATCTGAGCTAGCTACAATATAACTAATAGTTATATTGTAGCTAGCTTAGATTTATTTTTATTTCACATGTAAGTTTGTATGTATTTTAACTAGGTAGACTAGTTAGTAAATAGTTATTAACTATTTACTAACTACCTAGTTAAAATAAATACAAACTTACCTGTCAAATAAAACCTAAGCTCCCTTACACTAAAAACTAACATTACAAGAAATAAAAAACACTACAATTACATAAAATAAAAACCTACCATTACAAAAAAAATAAAATTATCCAAAAAAATTGTTTTATTGCTTATTCTAATTAAAAAAAAAACACCCCAAAATAAAAAAGCCTAATCTAGAATAAACTACCAAGAGCCCTTAAAAGGGCCTTTTGGGGCCC
>NW_026512303.1:7500-37500 GCF_027579735.1 Bombina bombina
GTTATATGTATTGTATATTTTATTGCTGCTACCCTATTATAAGGACATAAGGACTTGGGTGCAAGATGCCCCATTTACCGTGTTGAAGGGAAACCTAATGATACGCGAATAGATGATAGCATACAAGTTCTGTGTCTACTATGGCATGAGCTAGTGGAGACAACAACTAACTTTAGGTGCCGATACTTGTCCTAACTAGCAGTTTTGAAGACTACACGTAACTGTGTATGAAACAGCTGTTGTTAGTGACAGATTAGTTGGAACTTGCCTCCATTAGACGCTAAATCCTATTGACTTTGTGTTGCAACAAATAATATTACTTGCCCAGGGGATCATAGGGACTAGTCAGTCTAAAAAGCAAATCACGGGAAAGACATGCAAAGAATTTGTGGCCAGGCAGGAAGATATAGGGTGGGTTATGGTGGACCCATTCGTGGATAATCTCGCTGGCTGGACAGAATCAATAGACCCACATAATGCATTTCCAAGGGACGGAGATAACTGTACATTTCATAAGGCTATGATAAAGGGTTAATGTTTAGGGGATGAAAAAGCATTTTCATGGTATACGGGGGACCCCAATTGGGATATGAGGTACATGAGTACGTCAGCCCGATATTGGTTAAAATATTGTGACAGATATAAATCCGCCAATAATAAAAAACACAACCTAGGTAAATCCAGACCCCAAGTTTACCACCCGGTCCCTACTAATCCCTGCAACATGCGCCAAAGACCATGTCCACCGCCCCACCCCTGCCAGCCCCGCCACCACCATATACGGGGTTAAACCCCAGTATTACTAAATATAAGGATGAAGATATCCTTGTGGCTTATACTATGACTAGACCACCCCCCTTAATCAAAACTTACAAGGGGCCGAGGCACCCAATCCTGCAGATGTTCAGGAACCGCCTAAAAATGACCCAGACCCTGACCCCCAATTATTAGTCCATGGGGTCGACACACCCAACTCTCCAGACATATCTGTCCGCAATAGACCATCCCGACCACTACCTATACAGAGATTCACTGACGATAACTGGGCAGATCCCCAACTTGGTCCTGGTCCCAGTACCTTAACTACTATGCCATATTTAATTGCTGGCGACCAAATGATTATTAAACCACTTATAGCACGTGAACTAACTGACCGTTTGAGACAACCTTCCGCTTGCATCCTTCACCTTAAGCGACACTTACAGAGAGCCATGTATGCACAGACAGATGTAAGAATGATAATTGATAGTTTATATGATTACCATGAAAGTGATGAATGGGATTGCGCTAACGTTACTACAATTGCCCTAAATGACACCAGTACTTCGGTTACCACATATGGGCTAGCAGACCCCGATACTAGAGCGACCATGTGGACCTAACTAGAACGCGAAATGTTGAAGTGTAGTAAGAATCGCCAGTCTATGAGTGCAGTTTTAGCCTGTAAACAAAAACCCGGGGAAACAATTATTGATTTTGTTAAAGGGTTCTGTAAATGCTGGACCGAAGAAGGAGGCTATTCCTCAGGGGAACACATGGCAGTATTAAAAAAATCAGACTATGTTGGGATGTATGACTGCCTCTGACAGTCTTTTGGTAAAACAACTTATTCCCGACTGGCCCTCATTGTCCCCTAAAGAGTTATTAAAGGCTATTGAATCACGACAGGCAGCAGGGTGTTTTGACAAGGGTGCCAAGGGCGCATTTGTTCAGTTTAATGACAATATACTCCTACCACAATGTAACAGACAAAGAGTTCCCCGAGGTAAGTCAGGACAGATGTAACATTTGTTTTAATTGCGGAGGCACAGGACATTGGAAAAATGAATGCCCCACCTGCCCCGTAGGGGCTGGGATAACTCCCACCCCAGAGACAATGACCAACCACATTCACACCCCAGACGTGACAACCGACCTCCATAACACAGAATACAATGGCCATAGGGAAGCCCGGAGGGAGGCACCCTGCTCCTACCCAAGGCTACATCGCATTACTGTCATGAGCCCTATGTTACTCTTAACATAGAAGGCACCGAATTACGATTCCTCATAGATACGGGAGGAACTTGCTCCACTATCACGTGTGAATCATACGATGGACCCTTGCGGGAGTCTAGTCCCTCTATGGGAATCACTGGTGTGCCAACTCCCACCTTAAGCACCCCACTCCTCACTGTCCAAATCCCTGACTCTCCCGACACACTGTCCCACTCATTCCACGTCATCCAGGGTTGCCCCTTAAATCTCCTGGGTCAAGATTTGATGGGTAAATTGGGAATAATGATGACTATCTCCCGGAACGGTAGCATGACTGTCGACTTTGACCTCAGTGAATCAGGTGAATCGCCCCAGGAGTCACTGTTGCCAGAGATGACCCAGTTAGTTGAGGAACTACACCACATTATCGACTATAACCTACACTCGTCCACAGATTTGAACACTCTCTTTGACCGTGTTCCCCCTACCCTATGGTCACGGGGACCATTGACTGCACCCCATACAGGGCATCTTTGCGTGAAAACTGCTCCCCAGTTTTTATCAAACAATACCCTATTAGTGATAACAAACTGGACGGCAGAGACCCCATGATTAACACATTTCTAGAGAAGGGTATCCTCAAATATACCGTCTCTCTCTACAACACTCCCATTAACCCCTGCCTAAACTGGCTGGTGGTTACTGTTTCATTCAAGACTTAAGGGCCGTGAATAAGATAATCATCCCTATCTCCCCCTTAGTCCCATATGTGACCGCACTACTCACGGCCATTCCCCACAATTTCCTAATTCTTTTCAACCATTGATTTGGATAATGCTTTCTTTTCTATACCCGTTGACGCGGACACACAACAACTGTTCGCCTTCGTGTATAAAGGAGTCCAGATATTGTGGTCAAGACTCCCTCAAGGATTCACCGACAGCCCGGCTGCATTCGGCATAGTCCTCAATACCATGCTCAAGGGCTGGACCAGCCCCTGTGGTTCCGTCCTTTTGCAATATGTCATGACCTGTTATTGTGTAGCACTTCATACGAGGCAGGGAACAGGACCTAGTGGACCTTTTGTTGTTCCTCGCCCAAGAAGGGCTCAAGGTGTCTAAGCAGAAACTGCAAATCTGCCAGCCACAAGTTTAGTACTTAGGCTTTGTCCTGTCCAAAGGCAAACGAGAACACAGTGCCAAAAGAGTAAAAGCCCTCTCAAGCCTGCCCAAGCCTTCCACTCCCAAAGAAATGCTGACCTTTCTTGGGAAGATAAACTATTGTCAACAGTGGATACCAGACTGCTCCTACTACGACTCAATCCTTTGCGCCATTTGCCACAATGACTCTGCACCCACAATTCATTGGACAAAGACTCTGACCCATGCATACAATGAACTTGCCAGGTCCATCACCACATCCCCTGCCCTCGGCCTCCCTGACTACACAAAACCTTTCATTTGTACGCAAGGGAAAATTGTAAAACCATGGCGGCTGTCTGTGCCCAAGAGCATGGTAGTAATTATTTCCACCCTGTAGCCTTTCTATCTAAAAAACTCCCCGTCCCTGTGCAGGGTACAGGGTGTGCCTTCATGCCTGCGATCCCTCGCACATGTGCCATGGCTGTTGAGATAACCTATCACATTGGGTCACCCCCTCATCCTCCATACCTCCCATCAGGTTCTGCATCTCCTTAACAACCTCTAGACACAACACATGACTGCCCAAAGACTTAGTGGTTATGAGATACTGCTTACCAGTACTTCTGAGCTCACCATAAAGTATTGTGCAACTATGCTTCCATCCTTAAGGCCCTGTTATCCTCTGACGTACCACAATCTGACATCCCTCTACATGATTGTATTGCACTCATTCACTCCAACATGACCCCCCCGTCCTGACCTTAGGGACACCCCTCTCCCAGGGGCCCCTAACGTTTTTGTAGATGGGTCATGTAGCCACCTAGATGACCACACATACCTTTCAGGATATGCAGTGGACCAACTCCCCGACATTGAGTCCGGCCCTGTCATGAATAATTACGCCCAGGCAGCTGAACTAATAGCTCTCACTCGTGCCTGTGAACTTTTTGCTGATACCTCCGTAAATATCTATACCAACTCCAGATATGCCTTTTGGGTGGTACATGATTTGGAAATGAAGAGGTTTCAAGTCTGCCGACGGTAAAGGTATTAGCCACACCACTCTCATCACCGCCCTCTTACAAGCTATCCTCCTCCCAAAGGAAATAGCCATCATACACTGCCGCACACACACTAACCTCAACAATCCTTTTGCTAGAGGTAATGCACTTGCTGACACAGTAGCCAAGCAAGCAGCCAAGGTATACCCATTACAAGACCATGTTTACCCCGTTCTTGTTGCACCATCCTTGGTCGACGACGTACTCACTTCCTCCCTCCAGCAATTCGCCACCACCTCTGATATCAAATATTGGGCCTCCCAGAAACTTGAATTAAACCCCCAAGGGTTTTATTCGAAAGAGGGGAAAGGTGGGACAATCATTAGTATTCCTGAAGCCAGTGCACCCATTTTTATTTCCCAAGCCCACGGTGTCAGCCATCTGAGCATTCACAACACTCTAGCTTAATTAAGCCTTACTTCTGCATACAAAACCTACAGTTACATGTGCAATCCTACATAGACCATTGCATCACCTGCCTCCAAACCAAACACAACAACAAACCCGCAAAACATGACCACCTAACAACACCAGCTGCACCCTTCACCCACCTGCAGATAGACTTACAGTTCTACCTATTGGTCATAGTCGACCAATTCTCCCGCTGGCCCGAAGCCTTCCCTACTATCAGGGAAGACGCAAAAACAGTTGTTAAACACCTTTGCACTGACCTCATTTCCCAATTTGACTGCCCCCTGCAGATTAACTCAGACAATGGCCCCGCCTTTGTTAGCAAGATATTGCAGGAATTGGTAACCCACTTACAGATAAAATGGAAGTTTCACATACCATACCACCCCCAGAGTTCAGGGGTGGTAGAAAGAATGAGCTGGACCATTAAGGAAAAACTCCTTAAGGCCACGGGAGGGAATTGGGTCAAATGGCAGGATCATTTACCTGCAGTATTAGCTGAAGTACGAATGTCCCCAAGCAAGTCCTCTCAGCTATCCCCTTTTGAGATTCTAATGGGTCGGCCGTTCCCCACCCCCTGGGTCAGGACCCCACACATAGTCACTGGTGATTTAGAATTAATTAGAGAAAGATATGTAGGAACTGATCTCTGTTTTGAATGGCAACTATGGTGATGTGGCTTCTCATTTTCCTCTTCCCTCACAGGAACCAACCCACAGCTTCAAGGTCAGAGACACAGTGTGCATCAGACAGCTGAATAAAACAAAGAAAGGAGGATTTCCATATGGCCCACCCACCGAAGTCATGGCCGTCACCCGAACTGCCGTCCTGACAGCCCAGGACCCCATCTGGATCCACGCATCTAGGGTAAAGCTGTGTCCAAAGAGGGTGAAGCTGGCTGTCTAGTCCCTTCTGAAACATCTATACGGATGATCCAGGATAAAAGCGTGCCTAAAGAGGGGTGAAGTGTTCACAAAGTCCCTTCTGTAACACCTATATCATCCTCAGCAGTGAGTCCAAAGAGGGTGAAGCTGGTCGCATAGTCCCTTCTGTAATACCTATATCTTCCGGAGCAGTGGAAACAACACCATGATTGTCCTCAATGACCCTAGTACCCCATGTCGGGTTTATACCGCCCTGTGCATCATATGTACCCTGCTTATTATACCAACCTGGCATTTTGGCACATGCCAAGATCCACCCTCTGAACATGGCCCTTTGGCCCACTTCTGCATGGCCTTGACTGGAGAAAACCCCCCAAACCCAGTGACCCTGTCGGCTCCACCCATTCCAGCTCTACATAGGACCCGGAGATCATCCATTATTAAGATGACCACGTATCTTACCACGGCAACCTCACAAGTGGCCATTACACAAAAGCCACAACACAACCTTTCCTTACAACTTTTGGTATAATTCCTCCAATATCCATGTTGCCACCTTCACCTTTGACTTTTGACAGTATTGCTTCATGTCCCCCTGTACCGTGACAATGTTTTCTATATGACCACATTCCATCCAGGTCAATTTATATTTGTGTGGAGGATGGCTATTGGGGAAAAAACTGTAGATATTGGGGATAGGTGGGATGGAATACAGGCACAGGCCCTAACTGTGGATACAAGCCCAAAAGTGCATTAGACAGGAAGGACAAAGATGGCAAATCTTTGATTGATAGGATGACTCTCTTTAAGTCCGGGTCCTGCCTTAGTTCAGGCCGCTCTGGCTTTAGTATGAGACTAACCTTGACCATTGAAAACCCAGTCCAAACAATAGTTGCTCTTATATTCTCTCTGTATGGGTAAGTGGTGGCATAAGCAGCTTCAAGGGTAGATTTCATATCAAATATATGGTTAACTCCTCTGAATGGGCCAAAATTACCTCTGTACTTTACAACAAAACCCAAGCTACAACCCAGTCCCAATCACGAACTATGGTGGCCATGGCTGATCCCTCACCAAGGGATACTATGGCTGCCAAAACAGGTTATTCAGATATTAATTTATGGTTAGAAGGGATGACCTTCTCAGCCAAGCAATATAATAAATCCAACTGTTATGTCTGTGGTAACGCCCGCCCCCACTTGGGTACTGTCCCCCTTAATATCCCCATTAGTGCTGAGTCCTGTTTTCTCAGCCTTTATACCAATTCCTTTGTCAATAAGCCAGCCTGTACCACCTGGTGAGGGCATTACTATATACCCTGGTAACTACACTTGCTATAGGGGCAAAGGTAAAGGTAGATTCCTAGGTAACTTCACATCTAATCATTGCTCTAAGTATAGTAATCTCTCACTCAAAATCACACTCAGTCATTGGGTGACATATACTGGATTTGCGGGGATATGAAAAATTGTGCTAGGCTAGAAGGACAGTGGGATGGGGAATGTGCTATAGCAAAGGTCATTATGCCCCTCCATATTTTAGGTGGGAATAATATAGACACAGTCACCCTACCTCCTCATGCCTTAAGCGTTGGGAAGTCATTCCTGGGAAGCTTTGACCCCCATGTATATATATAGACGCTATAGGTGTCCCCAGAGGTGTGCCAGATGAGTTTAAGGCCCATGACCAAGTCAAAGCTGGCTTTGAATCCATCTTTCCTATCATAATCGTCAACAAAAATGTAGACTGGATCAATTATATATTTTATAATCAACAGAGTTTTGTTAACTACACCAGAGATGCCCTTAAGGGTATTGCTGACCAACTAGGTCCAACCTCTTACATGACATTCCAAAACCGCATGGCCCTAGATATGCTCCTGGCAGAGAAGGGGGGTGTTGTAAAGTCCTTGACGCCCAAACTGGTGGGTCCTGCTGTACGTTAATCCCTGATAACACAGGACCCACAGAAAAAGTCACCCTTGCCATTAAGAAATTAGATGAACTATCTGTTGAATTAAAGAAAAACTCTGGCATTGATAACCCGTGGGACAAATTATTTAATGGTTCAGGTCTTCTAGACTGGTTGAAAAATATTGGTACCCTTATTGTTTACATTGCCCTTTTTGTTCTTTTTTGCTACCTTGGTTTTAAAATGATTGTTTTATGCTTTGCTAAATGTGCTCCCACTTCTTCCAATCCCCATTGTACCCAATACCTCCAAGTATGCCCTTCCTCACCTGCACATACACCATACCTCAATGTCCCACTCAATCACATAAGTTAGTCCTAGGATAGTCATGATTATGACTAAAGAGGGGAATTGTCAGGTAATATTGCCTATTAAAATGCACTTGTTCCTTCCACACCATTTGTAATATCATGTTGTTCACTCACACCACACCATTTGTAACATTATGTGCTTTCATTCCACTCCACTCGTACATCGCAAATATTATGTGCTGTCTGTGCTTCACAGACAGTTCCTGTTTCTTCTGGCACAATGCCCAGATACTGTGTACATCCCTCTCTCTCTCTCTCTGCTAACACAAAATGTATAGTTTTATTTTTGTTTCATTTCTCCAAATATGTTATGCAAATACCAAAAAAGGATATAAGACTATATGCTATGCTAATAATACATTTTTACGTATCGGATGGCTACGTGCATCCCACATTATATAAAGTTGCAGCAGCTCGCACAATAAACAAACACTTGCTAATGACAATCTGCCTGAGGTGTTGTTATTTTCAGTGTTCCAGGAATTCTGTATGAGTGTGTATGTGTGTGTATGTGTGTGTATGTGTGTGTGTGTATGTGTGTATGTGTGTCTGTGTATGTGGAGTATGTATGTGTGTGTATGTGTGGGTGTGTATGTATGTGTGAGAAAGTTTATGTGTGTGTGTATGTGTGGGTGTGTATGTTTGAGTGTGTATGTGCTAGTGTGTATGTGTGTGTGTGAGTGTATGTGTGGGTATGTATGTGTGGGTGTGTATGTGTGGGTGTGTATGTGTGAGTGTGTATGTGTGTGTGTATGTGTGAGAGAGTGTATGTGTGTGTGTGTGTATGTGTGGGTGTGTATGTGTGAGTGTGTATGTGTGAGTGTGTATGTGTGAGTTTATGTGTGTGTGTGTGTGTATGTGTGTGTATGTGTGGGTGTGTATGTTTGAGTGTGTATGTGTGTGTGTATGTGTGGGTGTGTATGTGTGAGTGTGTATGTGTATGTGTGTATGTGTGTGTGTGTGAGTGTATGTGTGGGTATGTATGTGTGGGTGTGTATGTGTGGGTGTGTATGTGTGGGTGTGTATGTGTGAGTGTGTATGTGTGTGTGTATGTGTGAGAGAGTGTATGTGTGTGTGTGTGGGTGTGTATTTGTGAGTGTGTATGTGTGGGTGTGTATGTGTGAGTTTATGTGTGTGTGTGTATGTGTGTGTATGTGTGGGTGTGTATGTTTGAGTGTGTTGTGTGTGTATGTGTGTGGGTGTGTATGTGTGAGTGTGTATGTGTGAGTGTGTTGTGTGTGTATGTGTGTGGGTGTGTATGTGTGAGTGTGTATGTGTGAGTGTGTATGTGTGTATGTATGTATTTGTGAGTGTGTATGTGTTGGGGTGTATGTTTGAATGTGTATGTGTTAGTGTGTGAGTGTATGTGTGGGTATTTATGTGTGGGTGTGTATGTGTGAGTGTGTATGTGTGTGTTTATGTGTGAGAGGGTGTATGTGTGTGTGTGTGTATGTGTGGGTGTGTATGTGTGAGTGTATGTGTGTGTATGTGTGGGTGTGTATGTTTGAGTGTGTATGTGTGTGTGTATGTGTGAGTGTGTATGTGTGCGGGTGTGTATGTGTGTGTGTATGTGTGTGTGTATGTGTGAGTGTGTATGTGTGGGTGTGTATGTGTGAGTGTGTATGTGTGTATGTGTGTGTATGTGTGTGTGTGTGTATGTGTGTGTATGTGTGAGTGTGTATGTGTCTGTGTATGTTTGTATGTGTGAGTGTGTATGTGTGGGTGTGTATGTGTGGGTGAATGTGTGAGTGTATGTGTGTGTATGTATTATTAAAAACAAATTTGAAAACTGAAGCACAGGATGTTTTAAAAGCTCCAGGATGTTTTAGAAGGAAACATAAAGACTATCCAAACTGTAATTATAGAGTTATGTTTACTTAATTATTGTGTAATGAATATTAAAGACTCTAAACCCAATTTTTTTCTTTCATGAGTCAGAAAGAGCAGGCAATTGTAAGCAACGTTCTACTTTACTACTATTATCAATTTTTCTTCTTTCTCTTGCTATCTTTATTTAGAAAAGCAGTAATATAAAGCATAGGAGCCAGACCATTTTTGGTTCAGAACCTAGGTAATGCTTTCTTATTGGTGGCTAAATGTCAGCCACCAATAAGCAAGGGCATGCTCTATCTGAATCATGAAAGAAAACATTTGGGTTTAGTATCCCTTTAAATGAACAGGTAATGCAAATTATAGATACATATTTCAGTAACTCCGTTATTAGAATGTAACATTGATCATATGGTGAGATTTGTCCTTTTTCTTTAGCAATGGTCTTATTTTAGATGTTTCTCATAATGTTATACAAATGCATTACAGGGAGTGCAGAATTATTAGGCAAGTTGTATTTTTGAGGATTAATTTTATTATTGAACAACAACCATGTTCTCAATGAACCCAAAAAACTCATTAATATCAAAGCTGAATAGTTTTGGAAGTAGTTTTTAGTTTGTTTTTAGTTATAGCTATTTTAGGGGGTTATCTGTGTGTGCGGGTGACTATTACTGTGCATAATTATTAGGCAACTTAACAAAAAACAAATATATACCCATTTCAATTATTTATTTTTACCAGTGAAACCAATATAACATCTCAACATCCACAAATATACATTTCTGACATTCAAAAACAAAACAAGAACAAATCAGTGACCAATATAGCCACCTTTCTTTGCAAGGACACTCAAAAGCCTGCCATCCATGGATTCTGTCAGTGTTTTGATCTGTTCACCATCAACATTGCGTGCAGCAGCAACCACAGCCTCCCAGACACTGTTCAGAGAGGTGTACTGTTTTCCCTCCTTGTAAATCTCACATTTGATGATGGACCACAGGTTCTCAATGGGGTTCAGATCAGGTGAACAAGGAGGCCATGTCATTAGATTTTCTTCTTTTATACCCTTTCTTGCCAGCCACGCTGTGGAGTACTTGGACGCGTGTGATGGAGCATTGTCCTGCATGAAAATCATGTTTTTCTTGAAGGATGCAGACTTCTTCCTGTACCACTGCTTGAAGAAGGTGTCTTCCAGAAACTGGCAGTAGGACTGGGAGTTGAGCTTGACTCCATCCTCAACCCGAAAAGGCCCCACAAGCTCATCTTTGATGATACCAGCCCAAACCAGTACTCCACCTCCACCTTGCTGGGGTCTGAGTCGGACTGGAGCTCTCTGCCCTTTACCAATCCAGCCACGGGCCCATCAATCTGGCCCATCAAGACTCACTCTCATTTCATCAGTCCATAAAACCTTAGAAAAATCAGTCTTGAGATATTTCTTGGCCCAGTCTTGACGTTTCAGCTTGTGTGTCTTGTTCAGTGGTGGTCGTCTTTCAGCCTTTCTTACCTTGGCCATGTCTCTGAGTATTGCACACATTGTGCTTTTGGGCACTCCAGTGATGTTGCAGCTCTGAAATATGGCCAAACTGGTGGCAAGTGGCATCTTGGCAGCTGCACGCTTGACTTTTCTCAGTTCATGGGCATTATTTTGCGCCTTGTTTTTCCACACGCTTCTTGCGACCCTGTTGACTATTTTGAATGAAACGCTTGATTGTTCGATGATCACGCTTCAGAAGCTTTGCAATTTTAAGAGTGCTGCATCCCTCTGCAAGATATCACACTATTTTGACTTTTCTGAGCTTGTCAAGTCCTTCTTTTGACCCATTTTGCCAAAGGAAAGGAAGTTGCCTAATAATTATGCACACCTGATATAGGGTGTTGATGTAATTAGACCACACCCCTTCTCATTACAGAGATGCACATCACCTAATATGCTTAATTGGTAGTAGGCTTTCGAGCCTATACAGCTTGGAGTAAGACAACATGCATAAAGAGGATGATGTGGTCAAAATACTCATTTGCCTAATAATTCTGCACACAGTGTATATAGAAGTTATGCAAAATAAACTGAGCAAACTTACACAACTTTAATTTTATTGATTTCTAATTTCCTTCTGATGTAAAATTTTAATAATTTTCTTACACCGAGATTACGAGTTTTGCGGTAACAGGGGTGCGTTGCTAACGAGCATTTTTTTTCACCGCTCACTTAAGACACGCTGGTATTACAGGTTTTTTTTAACCCAGCATTAGCCGCAAAAAGGTGAGCGTAGAGCAAAATTTAGCTCCACATCTCACCTCAATACCAGCGTTGCTTACGGTAGCGGTGAGCTTGCAAAACGTGCTTGTGCACGATTTCCCCATAGGAATCAATGGGGGAGAGCCGGCTGAAAAAAAACCTAACACCTGCAAAAAAGCAGCGTTCAGCTTCTAACGCAGCCCCATTGATTCCTATCGGGAAACAAAAGTTATGTCTATACCTAACACCCTAACATGAACCCCGAGTCTAAACACCCCTAATCTTACACTTATTAACCCCTAATCTGCCGCCCCCGACATCGCTGACACCTGCATAATATTATTAACCCCTAATCTGCTGCTCTGGACACCGCCGCCACCTACATTATCCCTATGAACCCCCAATCTGCTGTCCCAACATCGCCTACAACTACTTTCTATTTATTAACCCCTACTCTGCTGCCCCCAATGTTGCCGCCACCTAACTACACTTATTAACCCCTAATCTGCCGCCGCCAACGTCGCCGTCACTATAATAAAGTTATTAACCCCGAAATCTAAGTCTAACCCTAACTCTACCTAACTTAAATATAATTTAAATACATCTAAACAAAATTACTACAATTAAGTAAATAATTCCTATTTAAAACTAAATACCAACCTATAAAATAAACCCTAAGATAGCTACAATATAACTAAAATTACATTGTAGTTATCTCAGGGTTTATTTGTATTTTACAGGCAAGTTTGTATTTATTTTAAAAAGGTACAATAGTTATTAAATAGTTATTAACTATTTAATAACTACCTAGCTAAAATAAGTACAAAATTACACCTAACACTACACTATAATTAAATAAATTAACTAAATTACCTACAATTAATTACAATTAAATTAAATAAACTAAAGTAGGAAAAAAAACTAAATTACAGAAAAAAATAAAATAATTACAAGAATTTTAAACTAATTACACCTAATCTAATCCCCCTAATAAAAAGAAAAAAGCCCCCCAAAATAATAAAATTCCCTACCCTATACTAAATTACAAATAGCCCTTAAAAGGGCTTTTTGCGGGGCATTGCCCCAAAGTAATCAGCTTTTTTACCTGTAAAAAAAATACAATACCCCCCGAACATTACAACCCACCACCCACACACCAACCCTACTCTAAAACCCACCCAATCCCCCCTTAATAAAACCTAACACTACCCCCTTGAAGATCACCCTACCGTGAGACGTCTTCACCCAGCCAGGCACAAGTGGTCCTCCAGAGGGGCAGAAGTCTTCATCCTATCCGGGCAGAAGAGGACCTCCAGACGAGCAGAAGTCTTCATCCAGACGGGATCTTCTATCTTCATCCATCCGGAGCGGAGCGGGTCCATCTTGAAGCCAGAGGACGTGGAGCATCCATCCAGACCGATGACTACACGACGAATGACGGTTCCTTTAAATGACATCATCCAAGATGAATTAAGGTAGGAAAATCCTATTGGCTGATCCAATCAGCCAATAGGATTGAGCTTGCATTCTATTGGCTGATTGGAACAGCCAATAGAATGCATGCTCAATCGTATTGGCTGATTGCATCAGCCAATAGGATTTTTCCTACCTTAATTCCGATTTTGGGGCAATGCCCCACAAAAAGCCCTTTTATTTTATTAGGGGGATTAGATTAGGTGTAATTAGTTTTAAAAACTTGTAATTATTTTATTATTTTCTGTAATTTAGTGTTTTTTTTTGTAATTTAGTTTAATTAATTTAATTGTAATTAATTGTAGTTAATTTAGGTAATTTATTTCATTATAGTGTAGTGTTAGATGTAATTGTAACTTAGGTTAGGATTTATTTTACAGGTAAATTTGTACTTATTTTAGCTAGGTAGTTATTAAATAGTTAATAACTATTTAATAACTATTGTACCTAGTTAAAATAAATACAAACTTTCCTGTAAAATAAAAATAAACCCTGAGATAGCTACAATGTAACTATTAGTTATATTATAGCTATCTTATGGTTTATTTTATAGGTAAGTATTTAGTATTAAATAGGATTAATTTATTTAATTGTAGTAATTTTAATTCATTTTATTTAAATTATATTTAAGTTAGGGGGGTTAAACTTAGGGTTAGACTTAGGTTTAGGGGTTAATAAATTTATTATAGTAGCGGCGACATTGGGGGCAGCAGATTAGGGGTTAATAAATGTAGGTAGGTGTTGGCGATGTTAGGGATGGCAGATTAGGGGTTAATAAAATGTAACTAGTGTTTGTGATGCGGGAGTGCGGCAGTTTAGGGGTTAATATATTTATTGAAGTGTTTGCGATGTGGGGGGGCCTCGGTTTAGGGGTTAATAGGTAGTTTATGGGTGTTTGTGTACTTTTTAGCACTTTATTTAAGAGTTTTATGTTACGGTGTTAGCCCATAAAACTCTTAACTACTGACTTTTAAATGCGGTAGGAGTCTTGACAGGAGAGGGTCTACCTCACTTCTTCCAAGACTTGTAATACCGGCGTTAGGCAAGTCCCATTAAAAAGATAGGATACGCAATTTACGTAAGGGGATTTGCGGTAAGCTCGAGTCGCGGAAGAAAAGTTGCTGAAAAGATGTATAGGGAGCCCAGGACGCTATCCATATCAAATGTGTAGCAAATGCGATGCAAACCTCGCCAACACCGTTTGCGGGTAAAAAGGGGGCGTGGCTTAGCCGGCGAGCATAGCACATGACACCCAGCGTGCCCACTAATAACACAACTGCCAGCACAGTAGTGAAAGGAGCCCGGTGCCTATTTGCAAGCACAACTTCGTATGAATAAAAAACGGCTATATCTCATTAAACGTTTCTATACTATACAAGGGTAATCTAGCTAAATGGTAATTTGGCATGTAGCAACAGCAGTAATTAGGCAGTGCCATGCATATAAGATGTATAAGATGTAATGTGCGCATAGGATTAAATAAGATCAGCAGGGAAATCTAATTGGCCCTCACAGCTACATATGCACAAAAGAGGATACTCAGCTATAACTAATAAAAGGACGGTACTGTCATAATACAGTCTACCCTGATGCAAAGTGAATTTCATGTAAAGAGGGAAGCAGACAAAGATATTCCTGATGTTATAGGTATAGATATAGGTATAGATATAAGTATAAACAAGTCTAAATAAGTATAAATAAGCTTGCTGCACTAGCTCATAGAACTTAGAACTATACCTGCCATAAGCACATGTCCATCACCCATCTCATGTGGCCTATTACATAACTAAGAGGGTATGAAATAATGCTAACACTAGCCAAGTACATGATTAGCAACCTAAATACACAATTGCAACTTATGTAATAATGGCAATCAAGTTTAAACAGTCAAATCTGGGCCGCCATAGTTGTATGCAGTGTAAGTGTACTATACATGTTGGTTACACATAGAGCCATAAATACTGCCTAAATAATGCATATGGAAAGCTTGTAAGGAGTATGTACAGGAGGCAATGCCAATCAATGTTGGCATTGAGGCCTCTTGGATATAATGTATCCAAGAGGAAGATCCATCTGGCTTCAACTTGCAACAATTTCTTCTTCCTGTCACCCCCTCAACCAAGGGGGGGGGGGGCATGGTCTATCAGTATAAATCTTAAGTCCTTGACAGTATGTTTGGCATCCAAAAAATGGTGTGCAACTGGTTGATCTGTTTTTTAGTATTCAAAGCTGCCCTGATCGTACTCCGGTGGTTAGCCATTCTCTTCCTAATATCATCATCAGTCTTACCCACATAGAATTTCCCACAGACACACCTCAATAAGTAGTCCACATACTTGGTTGAGCATGTCATGTAATGTCGTATTTTATATTGCTTGTTGCTATGTGGGTGCCTGAATGTTGAGCCTTGTATCATGGCACTGCATGTCGTGCAGCTTGGGCATCTGTATGACCCTTGTTTCTTCATCTTCAGCCACTGTTCCTACTTATAGCAGTGTGTTGGGTCAGTTTTCATCAAGAGATCTTTTAAATTGCTGTTCCTTTTATATCCCATTCTTGGTACCGTGCTTCCTGTAAACGGTAGGCTGGGGTCAGTCTGTAGAACCCACCAGTTCATCTGTATGCCTTTTGCTAGTAGATGGGATGTAGGACCAAATGTAGTGGTCATCGTAACCCTCTGCTCTGTGTCTTGTCTCTCCTTACCAGTAAGTAAAGATCTTTGATCCAATTTAATGACCTCTTCCTTAATGGCTTTAATAAATGGTTCAGCATATCCCCTCTTCAGGAACTTTTCAGACATCTCCTGTACCTGAGTGGAAGCCTTGTCTGGTAGTGTGTTGTTCCTCATTACCCTGGTCAATTTGGCTTTAGGAATAGACCTAATAAGTGACCTGGCATGGTTGCTGGTAGCCAAAAGGTCCCAGGTCACTTATTAGGGCTATTCCTAAAATTGGATCAAAGATCTTTACTTACTGGTAAGGAGAGACAAGACACAGAGCAGAGGGTTATGATGAACACTACATTTGGTATACTAAACCAAGGCCCACCCGAATCACAAACACTATAATAAATGTATTAACCCTTAATCTGCTGCTCAGCACATCGCCACCACTATTAAAATGTATTAACCCCTATTCCGACGCTTTCCGACATCGTCACAACTATAATAAACCTATTAACCCCTAAACCGCCGCCCTCCTGCATCCCAAACATTATTTAAATATTATTAACCCCTAATCTGCCATCTGCCCACACTGCCGCTATATAAACCTATTAACCCCTAAACCGCAAGCCCCCCACAACGAAATATGCTTAAATAAACTATTAACCCCTAAACCTAAAGCTCCCCACAACGAAATATACTAAAATAAACTATTAACCCTAAACCTAAGGACCCCCTAACTTTATATTAAAATTACAATTTCCATATCTTAAATTAAATTAAAACTTACCTGTCAAATTAAATAAATTAATTTTAAACTAACAATTAGTGATGTCGCAAATAGTTCGCCGGCGAATAGTTCCCAGCGAACATAGCTTGTTCGCGTTCACCGCGGCGGGCGAACATATGCGATGTTCGATCCGCCCCCTATTCGTCATCATTGAGTAAAATTTGACCCTGTACCTCACAGTCAGCAGACACATTCCAGCCAATCAGCGGTAGACCCTCCCTCCCAGACCCTCCCACCTCCTGGACAGCATCCATTTTAGATTCATTCGGAAGCTGTATTCTTAGTGAAAGGAGGGACAGTGTAGCTGCTGCTGATTTAATAGGGAAATCGATAGCTAGGCTAGTGTATTCAGTGTCCACTACAGTCCTGAAGAACTCATCTGATCTCTGCTGTAAGGACAGCACCCCAAAAAGCCCTTTTTAGGGCTAGAACATCAGTCTGCTTTTTTTTTTCCTGTGTAATCTAATTGCAGTTGCCTGCCTGCCAGCGTGTGTGTCAGGCTCACAGCGTATACTGTGCCCACTTGCCCAGTGCCACCACTCATATCTGGTGTAACAGTAGTGTACATTTAAAAAAAAAAAAAACACTTTTTTTAATGTGAATAATAGCAGACAGCTAATAAGGCAGATGGGGAGGGTTAGAGAGCTGTTTTGGTGGTGAACAGGGAGGTTGGGGGCTAAGGGGTGATGCTACACCACACCATATGTAAATATGCTAAAAAAATTAAAAAAAAATTAAAAACCTTTTATTTTAGTACTGGCAGACTTTCAGCCAGTACTTAAGATGGTGGGGACAATTGTGGGGTGGGGGAGGGAAGGGAGCTGTTTGGGAGGGATCAGGGGGTCTGATGTGTCAGGTGGGAGGCTGATCTCTACACTAAAGCTAAAATGAACCCTTCAAGCTCCCTACAAACTACCTAATTAACCCCTTCACTGCTAGCCATAATACACGTTTGATGCACAGTAGCATTTAGCGGCCTTCTAATTACCAGAAAGCAACACCAAAGTCATATATATCTGCTATTTCTGAACAAAGGGGATCCCAGAGAAGCATTTACAACCATTTGTGCCATAATTGCACAAGCTGTTTGTAAATAATTTCAGTGAAAAACCTAAAATTGCGAAAATATTTAAGTTTTTTTTAAATTTGATCGCATTTGGCGGTGAAATGGTGGCATTAAATATACCTAAATGGGCCTAGATCAATACTTTGGGTGTCTACTACACTACACTTAAGCTAAAATTAACTCTACAAGCTCCCTAATTAACTCCTTCACTGCTGGGCATAAAACACGTGTGTTGCGCAGTGGCATTTAGCAGCCTTCTAATTACCAAAAAGCAACGCCAAAGCCATATAAGTCTGCTATTTCTGAACAAAGGGGATCCCAGAGAAGCATTTACAACCATTTATGCCATAATTGCATAAGTTGTTTGTAAATAATTTCTGTGAGAAACCTAAAGTTTGTGAAAAAATGAACAATTTCTTTTTATTTGATCGCATTTGGCAGTGAAATGGTGGCATGAAATATACCAAAATGGGCCTAGATCAATACTTTGGGATGTCTTCTAAAAAAAATATATACATGTCAAGGGATATTCAAGTATTCCTGACATATATCAGGGTTCCAATGTAACTAGCGCTCATTTTGAAAAAAAGTGGTTTTAAAATAGCAAAAGTGCTTCTTGTATTTATTTCCCTATAACTTGCAAAAAAAGTAAAGAACATGTTAACATTGGGTATTTCTAAACTCAGGACAAAATTTTGAAACTATTTAGCATGGTTTTTTTTTGGTGGTTGTAGATGTGTAACAGATTTTGGGGGTCAAAGTTAGAAAAAGTGTTTTTTTTTTTCATTTTTTCCTCATATTTTATAATATTTTTAAAAATAAATTATAAGATATTATGAAAATAATGGTATCTTTAGAAAGTCCATTTAGTAACGAGAAAAATGGTATATAATATGTGTGGGTATAGTAAAAGAGTAAGAGGAAAATTACAGCTAAACATAAACACAGCAGAAAATGTAAAAATAGCCCTGGTCCTTAAGGGAAAGAAATTGAAAAATGGCCTTGGTCCTTAAGGGGTTAAAAAAACACTAGAAATTTGACTGAAATAATAGCAGTCAGTTTCCTTCACACGTGTGCGTTTCAGGGCCTGCCAAGGCACAGTGTCACCCCAGTGCAACTCATATCTGGTGTAACAGTAGTGTACATTAAAAAAAAAAATACAATTTTGACTGTAATAGATTGAATAGCAGTTAGTTGTCTGCAAGCGTGTGTGTCAGGCCTAGATCGTCTACTCTGCCAAATTCTGCCAGTGCACAGTGCCACTCATATCTGTTGTCACAGTAGCTTGCACGCATAGTACCACTAATCGAAAAAAAAATGACAGGGAGAGGCAGTGGCGGATCCAGGGGGGGGACAACGGGGCAATTGCCCCTCCCCCCCCCGAGAATATACTGAGAGAGGGCTTCCCTATTCCCTATTCCGCCCGCCGGCTCATAGTCATTATGGGCCTTCTTGGCTATTGATTGACCGTCCTGGACACTGTTAAAACATGGCTTCGGTCACGAATGTCAGAAGTTCTGACATTCGTGACCGAAGCCATGTTTTAACAGTGTCCAGGTCAATCAATAGCCAAGAAGGCCCATAATGACTCAGAACTTGAAGACAGATTAAATTGTTTGAGCTGCCACTGTCAGCTATCGCGGCACTGCTGAGCGCCGGTGACGTCACACGCCGGCACTCAGACTCAGCGCGGTATATATTAGCGTAAGCCGTGTGCTCACTGCTAGCAGACACCGTAAGCTCACTGTACCAGGTATTTATATAACTTGTTGTGTTCCAACTTCCTATAAAGTATTCCCACTCTGGCTGGCAGGGGTTAATAGTAAGCCTATAAAACTAAAACATTAAACAAAATGAAAATTTAAAACAAAGAATTAAATATGCTTTTAAATTAAAGTATTTAAATAAACCCATTTAAATAAGAATTCATACAAATAAACTGCAACATCGTACTGGTAATGAATTAGTTACAGATGCAACCCCATAATTAGGGAACTGTACAGTGAGAGTGAGAGAGGAGGAATATTCATGATGGATAAAAAAAATATCAGAAACATGGATATTATATTTAATGTGCAAAAATAATAGCAAGTGAAAAGAAAAGAATAAAAGTATTAGTTAATGGAAAATAATAATACACTATTTAGTTTAAGAAACTTAAGGCATAGGGGCCTAGTTATCAAGCCGTCAACCTCAAATACGCTGGAATTCCGCAGCGTATTTGTGGCGAGGCTGATTCGCCTTAGTTATCAAAGGCTCGAGACCGGCAAAGGTAGAATTTTGTGACGTAAGCATCGATCCGTCGGACTCAGTCCGACACAGATCGATTCTTACGTCACTCCAGATGTTCCGCACACAAGTGTGTGCGGCACATTCTCACTACTTTTGCTAGCTATCAAAAAACTAGCAGGTACGCTCGGCACTTTTACGGCCCAGCGTACCTGGTTTTCAATCCGCCACCCCTGGAGGTGGCGGATCCCATAGGAATCAATGGGAGTCTGACCATAGCGAAAGTACAAGGTCGCTGCTGACAGACATCCCTTTGATTTCTATGGGAGCTGTCTACACCTAACACCCTAAAATGTACCCCGAGTCTAAACACCACTAATCTGACCCCCCCTACACCGCCGCAACTAAATAAAGTTATTACCCCCTAAACCGCCGCTCCCGGAGCCCACCGCAAGCTACTCTATACATATTAACCCCTAAACCGCCGCTCCCGGAGCCCACCGCAACTATAATAAATGTATTAACCCCTAAACCGCCGCTCCCTGAACCCGCCGCAAACTATATTAAATGTATTAACCCCTATCCTGCCCCCCCTACACCGTCGCCACCTATAATAAATTTATTAACCCCTAATCTGCCCCCCCTACACCGTCGCCACCTATAATAAATTTATTAACCCCTATCCTGCCCCCCATAACGCCGCCGCCACTGTCATAAAATTATTAACCCCTAAACCTAAGTCTAACCCTAACCCTAACGCCCCCCTAACTTAAATATTAATTAAATTAATCTAAATAAATTAACTCTTATTAAGTAAATGAATCCTATTTAAAACTAAATACTTACCTTTAAAATAAACCCTAATATAGCTACAATATAAATAATAATTATATTCTAGCTATCTTAGGATTTATATTTATTTTACAGGTACCTTTCAATTTATTTTAACCATGTACAATAACTATTAAATAGTTATTAACTATTTAATAGCTTACCTAGCTAAAATAAAGAGAAATGTACTTGTGAAATAAATCCTAACCTAAGTTACAATTACACCTAACACTACACTATACTTTAATAAATTATTCCTATTTAAAAATAAATACTTACCTGTAAAATAAACCCTAAGATAGCTACAATATAATTAATAATTACATTGTAGCTATCTTAGGATTTATATTTATTTTACAGGCAACTTTGTATTTATTTTAGCTAGTTAGAATAGTTATTAAATAGTTATTAACTATTTAATAACTACATAGCTAAAAGAAATACAAAATTACCTGTAAAATAAATCCTAACTTAAGTTACAATTAAACCTAATACTACACTATCATTAAATTAATTAAATAAACTACCTACAAATAACTACAATTAAATACAATTACATAAACTAACTAAAGTACAAAAAATAAAAAAAGCTAAGTTACAAAAAATAAAAAAATAAGTTACAAACATGTTACAAATATTACAACAATTTTAAGCTACTTACACCTAATCTAAGCCCCCTAATAAAATAACAAACCCCCCCAAAATAAAAAAATGCCCTACCCTATTCTAAATTAAATAAATTTCAAAGCTCTTTTACCTTACCAGCCCTTAAAAGGGCCATTTGTGGGGGCATGCCCCAAAGAAAACAGCTCTTTTGCCTGTAAAAGAAAAATACAACCCCCCCCCAACATTAAAACCCACCACCCACATACCCCTAATCTAACCCAAACCCCCCTTACAAAAACCTAACACTAATCCCCTGAAGATCATCCTACCTTGAGTCGTCTTCACTCAGCCGAGCCACCGATGGAACTGAAGAGGACATCCGGAGCGGAAGAAGTTAATCCTCCAAGCGGCGCTGAAGAAATCTTCCATCCGATGAAGTCATCTTCCAAGCCGGGTCTTGAATCTTCCTTCCGCCGACGCGGAACCACCTTCTTCACCGATGGACTACGACGAATGACGGCTCCTTTAAGGGACGTCATCCAAGATGGCGTCCCCTCAATTCCGATTGGCTGATAGGATTCTATCAGCCAATCGGAATTAAGGTAGGAAAAATCTGATTGGCTGATGGAATCAGCCAATCAGATTGAGCTCGCATTCTATTGGCTGTTCCGATCAGCCAATAGAATGCGAGCTCAATATGATTGGCTGATTGGATCAGCCAATCGGATTGAACTTGAATCTGATTGGCTGATTCCATCAGCCAATCAGATTTTCCTACCTTAATTCCGATTGGCTGATAGAATCCTATCAGCCAATCGGAATTGAGGGGACGCCATCTTGGATGACGTCCCTTAAAGGAGCCATCATTCGTCGTAGTCCGTCGGTGAAGAAGGTGGTTCCGCGTCGGCGGAAGGAAGATTCAAGACCCGGCTTGGAAGATGACTTCGCCCGGATAGAAGACCTCTTCAGCGCCTCTTTGAAGATGACATCGGATGGATCAAAGACGTTTCTTCAGCGCCGCCTGGATGATGACTTCATCGGATGGAAGATTTCTTCAGCGCCGCTTGGAGGATTAACTTCTTCTGCTCCGGATGTCCTCTTCAGTTCCATCGGTGGCTCGGCTGAGTGAAGACGAATCAAGGTAGGATGATCTTCAGGGGATTAGTGTTAGGTTTTTGTAAGGGGGGTTTGGGTTAGATTAGGGGTATGTGGGTGGTGGGTTTTAATGTTGGGGGGGGTTGTATTTTTCTTTTACAGGCAAAAGAGCTGTTTTCTTTGGGGCATGCCCCCACAAATGGCCCTTTTAAGGGCTGGTAAGGTAAAAGAGCTTTGAAATTTATTTAATTTAGAATAGGGTAGGGCATTTTTTTATTTTGGGGGGGTTTGTTATTTTATTAGGGGGCTTAGATTAGGTGTAAGTAGCTTAAAATTGTTGTAATATTTGTAACATGTTTGTAACTTATTTTTTTATTTTTTGTAACTTAGCTTTTTTTATTTTTTGTACTTTAGTTAGTTTATGTAATTGTATTTAATTGTAGTTATTTGTAGGTAGTTTATTTAATTAATTTAATGATAGTGTAGTATTAGGTTTAATTGTAACTTAAGTTAGGATTTATTTTACAGGTAATTTTGTATTTATTTTAGCTATGTAGTTATTAAATGGTTAATAACTATTTAATAACTATTCTAACTAGCTAAAATAAATACAAAGTTACCTGTAAAATAAATATAAATCCTCAGATAGCTATAATATAATTATTAATTATATTGTAGCTATCTTTGGGTTTATTTTACAGGTAAGTATTTATTTTTAAATAGGAATAATTTATTAAAGTATAGTGTAGTGTTAGGTGTAATTGTAACTTAGGTTAGGATTTATTTCACAGGTACATTTCTCTTTATTTTAGCTAGGTAAGCTATTAAATAGTTAATAACTATTTAATAGTTATTGTACATGGTTAAAATAAATTGAAAGTTACCTGTAAAATAAAAATAAATCCTAAGATAGCTAGAATATAATTATTATTTATATTGTAGCTATATTAGGGTTTATTTTAAAGGTAAGTATTTAGTTTTAAATAGGATTCATTTACTTAATAAGAGTTAATTTATTTAGATTTATTTAATTAATATTTAAGTTAGGGGGGCGTTAGGGTTAGGGTTAGACTTAGGTTTAGGGGTTAATAATTTTATGACAGTGGCGGCGGCGTAGTGGGGGGCAGGATAGGGGTTAATAAATTTATTATAGGTGGCGACGGTGCAGGGGGGGCAGGATAGGAGTTAATAGGTTTAATATAGGTTGCAGCGGGTTCATGGAGCGGCGGTTTAGGGGTTAAACTATTTATTTAGTTGCGGAGAGGTGCGGGATCAGCAGGATAGGGGTTAATAATTTTATTATAGAGGGCGACGGTATAGGGGGGGCAGGATAGGGGTTACTAGGTATACTGTAGGTGGTAGCGGTGTCCGGGAGCGGCGGTTTAGGGGTTAATACATTTAGAAAAAATATAGTGGCAAGAGTCCCAAGAGATGGATAAAAAAAACAGGCTTTATTAAATCAAATTAAAAAACAAAAAACAGCGAAAAAGTGTCTAAAAGACTTAAGAGAAGAATGAGTAGATCAGTCTTACGCGTTTCGGCTAGCTGTTGCCGTAATCATAGACTGTAGCAAACAAACATTCTGAAGTCTATATATTCAAGTGCAATCAATTGCTTAATTAATTAAACTAATTCAGCTGTATTCTAGCAAGCAGAGAACAACAATGTTATAGGTGAAACAGAAAGCATTGATACTAACAGCTACATGTAGCCATTATCAGTAATCTATTACAAAGGCATGTTGTGCAGACAGACAAAATTTAGAGGAACATAAAAAATTATTAAATACAATGGTTGTTTTGATATACATATATATAAAGCTCTTATTTTAGAGAGTGATATACAAAATTTACAATAAACCATTTTATATAAAATTTAAATCAACCTCTATATACATATAGGGATATATTTTAATCTTATGGACCAGATTTGAACCTGCAACCAGTGTGTTCAGGGGCAGTTGACTTAACCACTAGGCCATAGCAGCCCAACTATATAACTTGAATTGAGAGCAAGGGCTTAAAGGAGACAATTAGAGTGGTTTTGATGTTTCTTGGACAAACTTGACATTTTGTTAGATTTAGTTTAGGAAATACTATAATATTAAGCAATATTATATCATTTAGTATAGGTTACAGTGAAACAACAGTAGAGTTATAATCAGAGAAAACAAAAATAAACAATTCCTGAATAATAATACAGACTATAAATAAACTGTATAAAATAACTTACATAGGAAATATATAACCACAATGAACAAGAGAAATATTTTTCTCATAGACTAGACTTCATGTGTATAGATAAACACATTTATATATATAACATATGTCTTATATTTAACTCCAGAAATTAAATGAATTTCTGGAGTTAAATATAAGACATATGTATATATATATAAATGTGTTTATCTATACACATGAAGTCTAGTCTATGAGAAAAATATTTCTCTTGTTCATTGTGGTTATATATATTTCCTATGTAAGTTATTTTATACAGTTTATTTATAGTCTGTATTATTATTCAGGAATTGTTTATTTTTGTTTTCTCTGATTATAACTCTACTGTTGTTTCACTGTAACCTATACTAAATGATATAATATTGCTTAATATTATAGTATTTCCTAAACTAAATCTAACAAAATGTCAAGTTTGTCCAAGAAACATCAAAACCACTCTAATTGTCTCCTTTAAGCCCTTGCTCTCAATTCAAGTTATATAGTTGGGCTGCTATGGCCTAGTGGTTAAGTCAACTGCCCCTGAACACACTGGTTGCAGGTTCAAATCTGGTCCATAAGATTAAAATATATCCCTATATGTATATAGAGGTTGATTTAAATTTTATATAAAATGGTTTATTGTAAATTTTGTATATCACTCTCTAAAATAAGAGCTTTATATATGTATATCAAAACAACCATTGTATTTAATAATTTTTTATGTTCCTCTAAATTTTGTCTGTCTGCACAACATGCCTTTGTAATAGATTACTGATAATGGCTACATGTAGCTGTTAGTATCAATGCTTTCTGTTTCACCTATAACATTGTTGTTCTCTGCTTGCTAGAATACAGCTGAATTAGTTTAATTAATTAAGCAATTGATTGCACTTGAATATATAGACTTCAGAATGTTTGTTTGCTACAGTCTATGATTACGGCAACAGCTAGCCGAAACGCGTAAGACTGATCTACTCATTCTTCTCTTAAGTCTTTTAGACACTTTTTCGCTGTTTTTTGTTTTTTAATTTGATTTAATAAAGCCTGTTTTTTTTATCCATCTCTTGGGACTCTTGCCACTATATTTTTTCTATTTCATTACTAAGGGCTGTGAGAGAGCCCGACGCTACTGGTCCCAGAGTTAAGGTAGAGCTTTACACTGTGCCTTGGAGCCGCTTGCTGTGGAGGATTATTTAAAGGAAACACCGGAGAAGCTGACGTCACATCTGGTCACGTCCGGTAGAAGTCCCGTACCCGCGCTGTAGTTGAACCAAGGAAGAGGTGAGTTTGACGGTCGCTCTTAATTGCGTGGCTGTCCCTCTACCCGGATTCAGGTTTCTTCGCCCACCTGGAGAGGACATAGGAGTCTCAGGCCTGCACTGACAGGAGCACTAGGATAAGGGCCGATACTACTCCGCGTAAGTACGGGTGAAGCCCGAGACGTGACAGTCTAATTTATCATATTTATGATTTTCTGTGACCGCCGTGTCAAGTATACTGAGTGACCACTTACTTTCCTTATTGTCCACATTGGTCATTGACTGTATTTGGCTCTTATATTTATGTTCCATATACACAGTGTGATACTGCTCATTTCTCACATAGGTTAATACATTTATAAGAGTTGCGGCAGGGTCTAGGAGCGGCGGTTTAGGGGTTAGTAACTTTATTGAGTTGCGGGAGGCTCTGGGGCGCCGGTATAGGGGGTAGAACAGTGTAGTTTAGTGTGAGTGCTTAGTGACAGGCTAGCAATAAAGCTGGGAAAAAGCCGAAGGGAAGCGAGATCGGATGAGTGATAACTGTCACAGTCCGCTGCTCATCGCCCCGCGGCTTTTTGACAGCTTTATTTGATAACTTAGGCGTATTTTTTCAGGTCCGCGGCGGCGAAGGTAGGCGAGCTTAGGCGGGCGTATTGGGCCGGCGAAGCAAGAAAAGTAGACGGCTTGATAACTACCCCCCATAGTATGATAGGCTGCTACATTGTGTAATGGTGACATTTCTGACGTCCTCATTCAACTTACTAATAACTTATATATTTTATAGATTTAAGTATAGATTGTGTGATTCTGATTTATTTATATATGGTGCTATATAGCGCTGTCTGTTTTTTGCTTATATTCTATATAAAAAAAGTCTACAAAACTGTTAAATAATAAAGTTATATGTGGTTAAATGTCACCTGTTTCTAAGTTTTTAAATCCATAATTTGGAAAGACAAATGTGACTGTTTTTAAATAAGGTTAGAGCTGTACGATAGGTTAAATAAAATAGTCTGTTCTATAAGCACTCATTATTTTCTGTCCGCCGCCACAAAAAAATCTGGAAGTGCCCCTCCCGAGACCAGGCTCTGGATCCGCCACTGGGCAGAGGCAGGCCACCCCGCAGGGGCCATCATGGTTGTGGTGCTGTGATTTCCTTTGGCCCTAGAATAATGCCCAGTGTTCAGAGGCCACGTACCCTGAACTCGAAAAGTTCTGAGGACATAGTTGACTGGCTAACACAGGACACCCAATCTTCTACAGCTTCCGCTCGGAACCTTGATGCACCATCCTCCTCCAACTTAGCTTCGGGCACCTGTCAAGACACCACTCGCCCGTCTGCCGCCACCACCAAAACTAGCACCCCAGCCGCTTCACTTGATCTGTCAGAGGAGTTATTTACACATCAGTTGGAAGAAATGAGTGATGCGCAACCATTATTGACAGAGGATGTAGATAACAGGGATATGTCTCAGTCAGGCAGCATTACACACATGGACGTACGGTGTGATGATGTTGATGTTGTATCCGCTGCAGGAGTTTGGTCTGTCACTGTGAAGCGGGCGTAACCCTTACACTACCTGATCGATACAACATCATACCTGATGTTTTAAAGCACGTTATTCCAAACAATTTAGGAATGTTAGGTGATTTATGCCCTTTTGGATTAAAATCAGACTCTGCATCAACTATGTAATTTTCCATTGGAGTTTTGCAATGGATCCCCCTCCGTCATGCCACAGTCCAGGTGTTAGTTCCCTTTAAACAACTTTTCCATCACTATTGTGGCCAGAAAGAGTCCCTGTGGGTTTTAAAATTTGCCTGCCTATTGAAGTCTATGGCGGTTCGCCCCGTTCGCGAACATTTGTGGAAGTTTGCGTTTGCCGTTCGCGAACCCAAATTTTTATGTTCACGACATCACTACTAACAATTAAACTAAGATAATTATTTAACTACAATTTAACTACCAATTAAATTAAACTAAACTACACATTAAAAAAATCCTAACACTACTCTAAAAGTTACAAAAAGTATCTAATTACAAAAAAAAATAACTAAAAAACAAACAAACACTAAATTACAAAAAATATTCTATTTTTTTACAGGTAAAAGAGCTGTTATCTTTGGGGCAATGCCCACAAAAGGGCCATTTTAAGGACCATTGGTAGTTTGTTGTAGGCTATGGGGTTTTTTGGTGGGGGGTTATTTTGATAGGGCTATTAGATTAGGTGTAATTATTTTTTATTTTTGATAATTTGTTTCTTTTGTAATTTAGTGTTTGTTTTTTTATGTAATTTAGATATTTTTTATTTTTAGTAATTTTAGTGGTTTTGTTTTTTGTAATGTTTGGTTTTAGTGTAAGGCAGGTTAGGTTTTATTTCACAGGTAAGTTTGTATTTATTTTAACTAGGTAGCTATTAAATAGTTAATAACTATTTACTAACTAGTCTACGTAGTTAAAATAAATACACACTTACCTGTGAAATAAAATAAAACCTAAGCTAGCTACAATATAACTATTAGTTATATTGTAGCTTGCTTAGGTTTTATTTCACAGGTAAGTATGCATTTAGTTTTAAATAGGTATTATTTAGTTAATAATTGTAACTTTAGTTGTATTTTAATTATGTTAAAGTTAGGGGTGTTAGGTTTAGGGTTACGTTAGGGTTAGGATTAGGGGTTAATGGATTTATTTAGTGGTAGTGATGTGGCAGGCCAGAGGTTTTGGGGTTAATAAGTTTAGTATAGTGGCGGCGGCATCGGGAGCGGCAGATTAGGGTTAATCATTTTATGTAGGTGGCGGCGATGTTGGGGGTGGCAGATGAGATGTTAATAACTGTATGTAGGTGGCGACGATGTTTAGGGCGGGAGATTAGGGGTTAATAACTGTATGTAGGTGGCGGCGATGTCGGGGCAGCAGTTTAGAGGTGTTTAGACTTGGGGTTTATGTTAGGGTGTTAGGTTTAAACATTAGTTTTATTTACCTCATAAACATCAATGGGGCTGTGTTACGGAGCTTTTCATTCCGCTATCGCAGGTGTTAGGATTTTTTTTTCCTGGCTCTCCCCATTGATTTCAATGGGAAAATTGTGCAAAAGCTCGTCATAGCAGGGATTGTTTTCGGTGCGGTATGGAGCTCAACGCAAGCATTTTGCCTATAAAAGCCTGCTGTTTTAGAAATCGTTATACCGGCGCTATAGGGAAGTGAAATAACGCTGATTTTGTGGCAGTCGTTAAAATCCCTATAGCGCTCAAAATTCGTAATCTAGTTAATTTCAATTCACGTTTTAGTTGCATTAATTAATTATTATTTAATTAATTAAAGTGTACTATCTTGACCTTGTGAGTCATAAAAACTGAATTTAGTAATTACTTCACTATTCCAAATATTGGTTACTAGTCCTATAGCCCATTCACACGGGCCATTTTTTGCAGTACAGCGGTCCCACCCCTTGCGCTCTCTCCCTCCCCCTCTCTTTTGCTCTCTCTCTCCCCCTCTCTTTTGCTCTCTCTCCCCCTCTCTTTTTATCTCTCTCTCTCCCCCTCTCTTTTGTGCTCTCTCTCTCCCCTCTCTTTTGCGCTCTCTCTCTCACCCTCTCTTTTTGCGCTCTCTCTCTCCACCCTCTCTTTTGTGCTCTCTCTCCCCCTCTCTTTTGCGCTCTCTCTCCCCCTCTCTTTTGCGCTCTCTTCCCCTCTCTTTTGTGCTCTCTCCCTCCCTCCTCTCTCCCCTCTCTTTTGCGCTCTCTCTCTCCCCTCTCTTTTGCGCTCTCTCTCTCCCCCCTCTCTCTCCCCCTCTCTTTTGTGCTCTCTCTCCCCTCTCTTTTGCGCTCTCTCTCCCTCTCTTTTGTGCTCTCTCTCCCCTTTCTTTTGCGCCCTTCCCCCTCTCTTTTGCGCTCTCTTTCTCCCCCCTCTCTTTTGCGCTCTCTCTCCCCCTCTCTTTTGTG
>NW_026512304.1:0-39349 GCF_027579735.1 Bombina bombina
ATAGAGCCTTTGACTTTACCTTCACTTTAAGGTTCTTCAAAAGGCTCTGTTTGAGACTATGCATTCCTTAGATATTAAGTTGTTATCTTGGAAAGTTTTGTTTCTTGTTGCTATTTCATCTGCTCGTAGAGTTTCAGAGCTCTCGGCATTACAGTATGAGTCTCCTTACCTTATTTTTCATTCGGATAAGGTAGTTTTGCATACTAAGTTAGGGTTTCTCCCTAAAGTAGTTTCAGATCGGAACATTAATCAGGAGATTGT
Source organism: Bombina bombina (assembly GCF_027579735.1). NCBI lineage: Eukaryota > Metazoa > Chordata > Amphibia > Anura > Bombinatoridae > Bombina > Bombina bombina. Next base: position 262 of record NW_026512304.1, read on the forward strand.
TGTTCCTTCCTTGTGTCCTAATCCTTATTCTCAGAAGGAACATCTACTACACAATCTGGACGTGGTGCGTGCATTAAAATTCTATTTACAGGCGGCTAAGGATTTTTGTCAGTCTAAAACTCTGTTTGTGGTCTTTTCTAGGAGACGTAAGGGAAAGAAAGCTACGGCTACTTCTCTTTCTTTGTGGCTGAAGAGTATCATTCGCTTTGCCTATGAGACTGCTGGACAGCAGCCTCCTGAGAGAGTTACGGCTCATTCTACGAGGGCTGTTTCCTCTTCCTGGGCATTTAAAAATGAAGCTTCTGTGGAACAGATTTGCAAGGCTGCAACTTGGTCCTCTCTTCATACTTTTCCAAAATTCTATAAATTTGCTACCTTTGCCTCGGCTGAGGCTTCTTTTGGGAGAAAGGTTCTTCAAGCAGTGGTGCCTTCCATTTAGGTTCCCTGTCTTGTCCCTCCCTTATCATCTGTGTACTCTAGCTTGGGTATAGATTCCCAATAGTAATTAGATGATCCCTGGACTCACCGTGTCATTAGAATGAAAACAAAATTTATGCTTACCTGATAAATTTCTTTCTTTCTTGACACGGTGAGTCCATGGCCCACTCTGTTCTCTTTAGGACAGGTTTTGTTGGTATGTTATAAACTTCAGACACCTCTGCACCTTGTTGCTTCCTTTCTCTCCTTTGCTTCAGTGGAATGACTGGGGTTGGAGGGAAGGGAGGTGATATTTAACAGCTCTGCTGTGGTTCTCTTTGCCGCCTCCTGCTGGGCAGGAGTGATATTCCCAATAGTAATTAGATGATCCGTGGACTCACCGTGTCAAGAACAAAATACATTTATCAGGTAAGCATAAATTTTTTGTTTTTTCTCACAAATTCCAAAGTTATGTCTATTTCCACTCCCATTGTATCATATGACAGCCGTCAGCCAATCACAAATGCATATACGTATATTCTGTGAAGTCTTGCACGTTCTCAGTAGCAGCTGGTGACTTAAAAGGTGTAAATATAAAAAGACTGTGCACATTTTGTTAATGGAAGTAAATTGGAAAGTTATTTTACTGCTTATTGCTGCTCTATCTGAATCATGAAAGTGTAATTTTGACTTGTGTCCCTTTAACTTTTTAACACTTTCACCTTTATAACATCTTATAACTACATTTTCCTGTGACCTGTCCCTATCAAGTTGGGTTAAATGTTTTTGCACTAGTGTTTTAATAATTCATGACAGGGGTTTGCTGTATATAGGTTTGCAGGACTGAGCAAGTTGATGTGGCTAATTCAAGGATATTCAAGTACATTTTTTTTGTATAAATTTCTTATGGACTGACTGCTTTTTATAAGCTTTTTGGTCTGTTCTTTCCATACACCAGTTTTTACTGGAGAAAATAATTTGTAGTTTGCAGTCTATATGTTGCTGCCACTAGGGTTGCGGTTTTCAGGGAATTGGGTCAGGCATACATTACTTTTCTTGGATGCTCTTATAGTTGTAGTTTATCTGCAAATATTCAGCCATTCTTGTGTTACAACAATTGTCTGCTAGTTTTAATGTTTTGTTGCTGCAATATTGTATTGCTGTGTAGTTCCAACTCTGCTAAGGCCAGTCATGGACAGATGCGTTTTAGGGTTGGGCTTGTGAAGTCTGCAGTGTGCACTTCTAATTCTCAGAACTGGAAAACCCAAAAAATAAATTTGTCAGAAAAAAATCTACTGCTTATTGCTTTGTCTTTTTATTATGCACTTGTTAATTATGCAATTATTCTGCATTGAGTGGTCCTTTAAATGTTTTACATTAAAATCTCAAGGTGTTTAATCTTCCTTAATACCTTTTTTTTCTAAGGTTATCACATTGAGATACTAAATATCTGTATATTCTTTACAGGATTCAGTTTCAGAGCTTTGTTGAACGTTATGAGATTATTGTGCCAACACGATCAAGGTTGGGGATACAGAATCATGTAAACGGCTGCTCTCCTGCTAAAAAGAGACGAGGTACCTTTTATAGAACTTGGGTGCTTCAGATTGCTCCACGTATATCATGGTTAAATCTGTATGTGCAAGCCACAGCCTCTTGCTTCCATTTGCAAAAATACTTCTAATAAAAGTATTACAGGTTTTTTTTAGCGGGATACGCACATATGCTGTGAGGTCCTGTGGACCAGTATATAAACACCACGCCTTTTTTAGAGGGTCAGTGGTAGCTTGTATGACACAATTATGTCTTCAGAAGCAATACACACCACCGCTAGGTGCGATGTTTGAATGCTGGTGGATGGGCCTTCGCAGCATATGCACATATGCTGCAAGAAAACAGTAATAACTATTACTAGAAGCATTTATGCTGATCAAAGTATATTGCAAAAATGCTTGTATTTCAAATTGAAATGCACATTTCATGTTTTACCTTTATCCCTTATAATGAGTAAACATCTCTGTTTAAACTATCCATAACATTTAAAATCCTCCATCAACTATTTTTTCTTATTCTACTGTACGTTTCTTCCCAGTATTCTATGTTGCTGCAACATGTCTACGAGTTTTCTCTTTGTCTATTCTTCGAAATTTTATACATTTTGTTATTTAATTATGGTTGATTAAATGTTTATTTCTTCTGTTATGTGTGATCAGTCCACGGGTCATCATTACTTCTGGGATATAACTCCTCCCCAACAGGAAATGCAAGAGGATTCACCCAGCAGAGCTGCATATAGCTCCTCCCCTCTACGTCACTCCCAGTCATTCTCTTGCACCCAACGACTAGATAGGATGTGTGAGAGGACTATGGTGATTATACTTAGTTTTTATAACTTCAATCAAAAGTTTGTTATTTTACAATAGCACCGGAGCGTGTTATTGCCTCTCTGGCAGAGTTTGAAGAAGAATCTACCAGAGTTTTTACTATGATTTTAACCGGAGTAGTTAAGATCATATTGCTGTTTCTCGGCCATCTGAGGGAGGTAAAAGCTTCAGATCAGGGGACAGCGGGCAGATGAATCTGCATTGAGGTATGTAGCAGTTTTTATTTTCTGAATGGAATTGATGAGAAAATCCTGCCATACCGTTATAATGACATGTATGTATACTCTACACTTCAGTATTCTGGGAATGGTACTTCACCGGAATTACTCTGTAAAAAGTATATTAAACCTTTTAATAGGTATTTATTATGTTAAACGTTTTTGCTGGAATGTAGAATCGTTTGCATTTTCTGAGGTACTGAGTGAATAAATGTTTGGGCATTATTTTTCCACTTGGCAGTTGCTTGTTTTAATTGTGACAGTTTCGTTTCTCTCTCACTGCTGTGTGTGAGGGGGAGGGGCCGTTTTTGGCGCTCTTTGCTACGCATCAAAAATTTCCAGTCAGTTACTCTTGTATTTCCTGCATGATCCGGTTCATCTCTAACAGAACTCAGGGGTCTTCAAACTTCTTTGAAGGGAGGTAGATTCTCTCAGCAGAGCTGTGAGACTTATATATTGACTGTGATTAAAAACGTTGCTCTGTAATTTTTACGTTTCAAAATTAAAAAATGTTGTGTTGTTTTCAAGGATTGATGCTATAACAGTTTTTTTCAGTTCATTATTTCAACTGTCAGTTAATCGTTTAGTGCTTCTTTGAGGCACAGTACGTTTTTGTTAAATAAGATTGTAACCAAGTTGCTAGTTTATTTGCTAGTGTGTTAAACATGTCTGATTCAGAGGAAGATACCTGTGTCATTTGTTCCAATGCCAAGGTGGAGCCCAATAGAAATTTATGTACTAACTGTATTGATGCTACTTTAAATAAAAGCCAATCTGTACAAATTGAACAAATTTCACCAAACAGCGAGGGGAGAGTTATGCCGACTAACTCGCCTCACGTGTCAGTACCTGCATCTCCCGCCCGGGAGGTGCGTGATATTGTGACGCCTAGTACATCTGGGCGGCCATTACAGATAACATTACAAGATATGGCTACTGTTATGACTGAAGTTTTGGCTAAATTACCAGAACTAAGGGGCAAGCGTGATCACTCTGGGGTGAGAACAGAGTGCGCTGATAATACTAGAGCCATGTCTGATACTGCGTCACAGCTTGCAGAGCATGAGGACGGAGAGCTTCATTCTGTGGGTGACGGTTCTGATCCAAACAGATTGGATTCAGATATTTCAAATTTTAAATTTAAATTGGAGAACCTCCGTGTATTACTAGGGGAGGTTTTAGCGGCTCTTAATGATTGTAACACTGTTGCAATACCAGAGAAATTGTGTAGGTTGGATAAATACTTTGCGGTACCGGCGAGTACTGACGTTTTTCCTATACCTAAGAGACTAACTGAAATTGTTACTAAGGAGTGGGATAGACCCGGTGTGCCGTTCTCACCCCCTCCAATATTTAGAAAGATGTTTCCAATAGACGCCACCACACGGGACTTATGGCAAACGGTCCCTAAGGTGGAGGGAGCAGTTTCTACTTTAGCTAAGCGTACCACTATCCCGGTGGAGGATAGCTGTGCTTTTTCAGATCCAATGGATAAAAAATTAGAGGGTTACCTTAAGAAAATGTTTGTTCAACAAGGTTTTATATTGCAACCCCTTGCATGCATCGCGCCGATTACGGCTGCGGCAGCATTTTGGATGGAGTCTCTGGAAGAGAACCTTAGTTCAGCTACGCTGGACGACATTACGGACAGGCTTAGAGTCCTTAAACTAGCTAATTCATTCATTTCGGAGGCCGTAGTACATTTAACCAAACTTACGGCTAAGAACTCAGGATTCGCCATTCAGGCACGTAGGGCGCTGTGGCTAAAATCCTGGTCAGCTGATGTAACTTCTAAGTCCAAATTACTTAATATACCTTTCAAAGGGCAAACTTTATTTGGGCCCGGTTTGAAAGAAATTATCGCTGACATTACAGGAGGTAAGGGCCACGCCCTGCCTCAAGACAAAGCCAAAGCTAAGGCTAGACAGTCTAATTTTCGTCCCTTTCGGAATTTCAAAGCAGGAGCAGCACCAACTTCCACTGCACCAAAACAGGAAGGTGCCGTTGCTCGTTACAGACAAGGCTGGAAACCTAACCAGTCCTGGAACAAGGGCAAGCAGGCCAGGAAACCTGCTACTGCCCCTAAGACAGCATGAATCGAGGGCCCCCGATCCGGGACCGGATCTAGTAGGGGGCAGACTCTCTCTCTTCGCCCAGGCTTGGGCAAGAGATGTTCAGGATCCCTGGGCGCTAGAGATCATATCTCAGGGATACCTTCTAGACTTCAAATTCTCTCCCCCAAGAGGGAGATTTCATCTGTCAAGGTTGTCAACAAACCAGATAAAGAAAGAAGCGTTTCTACGCTGTGTACAAGATCTGTTATTAATGGGAGTGATCCATCCGGTTCCGCGGTCGGAACAAGGACAAGGGTTTTACTCAAACCTGTTTGTGGTTCCCAAAAAAGAGGGAACTTTCAGGCCAATCTTGGATTTAAAGATCCTAAACAAATTCCTAAGAGTTCCATCGTTCAAAATGGAAACTATTCGGACAATCTTACCCATGATCCAAAAGGGTCAGTACATGACCACAGTGGATTTAAAGGATGCTTACCTTCACATACCGATTCACAAAGATCATTACCGGTATCTAAGGTTTGCCTTCTTAGACAGGCATTACCAGTTTGTAGCTCTTCCATTCGGATTGGCTACGGCTCCAAGAATCTTCACAAAGGTTCTGGGTGCCCTTCTGGCGGTACTAAGACCGCGAGGAATTTCGGTAGCTCCGTACCTAGACGACATTCTGATACAAGCTTCAAGCTTTCAAACTGCCAAGTCTCATACAGAGTTAGTTCTGGCATTTCTAAGGTCGCATGGATGGAAAGTGAACGAAAAGAAGAGTTCTCTCTTTCCTCTCACAAGAGTTCCATTCTTGGGGACTCTTATAGATTCTGTAGAAATGAAGATTTATCTGACAGAAGACAGATTAACAAAGCTTCTAAATGCATGCCGTGTCCTTCATTCCATTCAACTCCCGTCAGTAGCTCAATGCATGGAGGTGATCGGCTTAATGGTAGCAGCAATGGACATAGTACCCTTTGCACGTCTACATCTCAGACCGCTGCAATTGTGCATGCTGAGTCAGTGGAATGGGGATTACTCAGACTTGTCCCCTACTCTGAATCTGGATCAAGAAACCAGAAACTCTCTTCTATGGTGGCTTTCTCGGCCACATCTGTCCAGGGGGATGCCATTCAGCAGGCCGGACTGGACAATTGTAACAACAGACGCCAGCCTACTAGGTTGGGGCGCTGTCTGGAATTCTCTGAAGGCTCAGGGACAATGGAGTCAGGAGGAAAGTCTCCTACCAATAAACATTCTGGAATTGAGAGCAGTTCTCAATGCCCTTCTGGCTTGGCCCCAGTTAAAAACTCGGGGGTTCATCAGGTTTCAGTCGGACAACATCACGACTGTAGCTTACATCAACCATCAAGGAGGGACAAGAAGCTCCCTAGCAATGATGGAAGTATCAAAGATAATTCGCTGGGCAGAGTCTCACTCTTGCCACCTGTCAGCAATCCACATCCCGGGAGTGGAGAACTGGGAGGCGGATTTCTTGAGTCGCCAGACTTTTCATCCGGGGGAGTGGGAACTTCATCCGGAGGTCTTTGCCCAAATACTTCGACGTTGGGGCAAACCAGAGATAGATCTCATGGCGTCTCGCCAGAACGCCAAACTTCCTCGCTACGGGTCCAGATCCAGGGATCCGGGAGCGGTTCTGATAGATGCTTTGACAGCACCTTGGAACTTCGGGATGGCTTATGTGTTTCCACCCTTCCCGCTGCTTCCTCGATTGATTGCCAAAATCAAACAGGAGAGAGCATCAGTGATTCTAATAGCGCCTGCATGGCCACGCAGGACTTGGTATGCAGATCTAGTGGACATGTCATCCTGTCCGCCTTGGTCTCTACCTCTAAGACAGGACCTTCTGATACAGGGTCCATTCAAACATCAAAATCTAACTTCTCTGAAGCTGACTGCTTGGAAATTGAACGCTTGATTTTATCAAAACGTGGTTTTTCTGAGTCGGTTATCGATACCCTGATACAGGCTAGGAAGCCTGTTACCAGAAGGATTTACCATAAGATATGGCGTAAATACCTATACTGGTGCGAATCCAAAGGTTACTCCTGGAGTAAGGTTAGGATTTCTAGGATATTGTCCTTTCTACAAGAAGGTTTAGAAAAGGGTTTATCGGCTAGTTCATTAAAGGGACAGATCTCAGCTCTGTCCATCTTGTTGCACAGGCGTCTGTCAGAAAATCCAGACGTCCAGGCCTTTTGTCAGGCTTTAGCTAGAATCAAGCCTGTGTTTAAAACTGTTGCTCCGCCATGGAGTTTAAACCTTGTTCTTAACGTTCTACAAGGAGTTCCGTTTGAACCCCTTCATTCCGTTGATATAAAGTTGTTATCTTGGAAAGTGTTATTTTTAATGGCTATTTCTTCGGCTCGGAGAGTCTCTGAGTTATCAGCTTTACATTGTGATTCTCCTTATTTGATTTTTCATTCAGATAAGGTAGTTCTGCGTACTAAACCTGGGTTCTTACCTAAGGTAGTAACTAACAGGAACATCAATCAAGAGATCGTGGTTCCTTCCCTGTGCCTGAATCCTTCTTCAAAGAAGGAACGTCTTCTACACAATCTGGATGTAGTTCGTGCCCTCAAGTTCTACTTGCAGGCAACTAAGGATTTTCGACAAACGTCTTCCCTGTTTGTCGTGTACTCTGGTCAGAGGAGAGGTCATAAGGCTTCGGCTACCTCTCTCTCCTTCTGGCTTCGTAGCATAATTCGTTTAGCCTATGAGACTGCTGGACAGCAGCCTCCTGAAAGAATTACAGCTCATTCTACTAGAGCTGTGGCTTCCACTTGGGCCTTTAAGAATGAGGCCTCTGTTGAACAGATTTGCAAGGCTGCAACTTGGTCTTCGCTTCATACTTTTTCCAAATTTTACAAATTTGACACTTTTGCTTCTTCGGAGGCTATTTTTGGGAGAAAGGTTCTTCAGGCAGTGGTTCCTTCTGTATAATGAGCCTGCCTATCCCTCCCGTCATCCGTGTACTTTTGCTTTGGTATTGGTATCCCAGAAGTAATGATGACCCGTGGACTGATCACACATAACAGAAGAAAACATAATTTATGCTTACCTGATAAATTCCTTTCTTCTGTTGTGTGATCAGTCCACGGCCCGCCCTGTTTTTTAAGGCAGGTAAATATTTTTTAAATTATACTCCAGTCACCACTTCACCCTTGGTTTCTCCTTTCTCGTTGATTCTTGGTCGAATGACTGGGAGTGACGTAGAGGGGAGGAGCTATATGCAGCTCTGCTGGGTGAATCCTCTTGCATTTCCTGTTGGGGAGGAGTTATATCCCAGAAGTAATGATGACCCGTGGACTGATCACACAACAGAAGAAAGGAATTTATCAGGTAAGCATAAATTATGTTTTTAATGTCCCTCTAAATATATAATAAACATTTAGGCATTTAATTTCATTAAATGGGGGGGGGGGGCGGGGGGGGCGTGTCCGTACAGCGATCAAGAATGTTTGCAATTTCTTAGAGCTCCAGCTGAAAATCCGCTGAAATCGGATTCTCTTTACAGCAAAAATATCACACAAATACCATATATCATTGTGCTGTTTATATTATATATCAAGATATCAGCTTTGCTCTTGACGCAGGAGTATAAGATCGGGCGTTTGAGGCCTGGAGCAGCGGCTGATAACAGGCAGCGCTACCCCATGCGGTACGCCGAGGTAACTTGTCCTAATTTGGATAATACAGCACTAAAGTTTGATCTCTGTATCTTTATATCGGATTTAACTACAATTGTACATTACCTGAATAAGGGAATATATAACCAGCAAAGACATTGCCACAAACCAGCAAAAATGGCCGCCGAACAAAACACAGGCCTGCATAATTGCATAGACGATTATATGGAAAGACTTGAACACCGCTTTCAGAGCTTACTAGACAAAGCACTGTGGGATCACTTGATGGACATTTATACTAAGCATTGTAAGGCTCAAACCACTATCAAACGCACTTCAGAGGAACCTCTGCATTTGCTGAAGCAAACACGACATACCATGTAGAGACAACCAAGAAGAAAATCTACGCACCTTGTCTTAGCGCCATTATCCCGGCATTCAAGGAGCCACTTACGGCTGAGCCAGACTTACACATTGACACAATGGAGCTAATAAAACCGACTGATACAGCACATGAGAGACCATTAAAAAATTGGAAGTTGCTGGGTTCTATGCCTCTGTGGGAGCTCGGGGGGACTCCCGGTCTGTCACAAACACCATGTCGTACATCTCATCTGCTTCTACCATATCAGATAGTCTCAATACTGAATACTCTAAGCAATCGGTCAATATGCTATACCCAGCTGGAAAGTTTACTAAAGAAAAGATGGCAGCTAAGGGACACCCAAAAGTATTGGATATGTCTATCCGGCATCATTTTCGCACCCACAGTAAACTGAACTTAGTCTCTGGGACGATGTTCTTATTGAGGACTAGACGACTTAGGAACTGAAAGAGAGTGCAGGTCCTTTTTTGGAAATCACGGTTTAATGGGTTACTAGGATGATAGTTGAATACACCCTATATTGTTTAGTTTTATGTTATCTAATTTTGCAAACATTTGAAATTCTTTATTTTTCATTAGTTTACTTATTGCCCAGCAGAGGGCCCTATAAACAAAGCAATGTCTTTTCCACTGCTATACTACACCACTGTAATTTAATATTTCCTTCTGGAAAAACAAAAGATATTTCATTGTACAACTATGTTGTACAACTATGATATTTCTCTACTGTATTTTTCTAATCAACTTAAAATGCAGAGTTTTGTGACACCTATTAAATGTATAACCACATTTGGCTTTTGCATCAGTTACCGGCTGTCTAGGACATTTAGTAGAATATTATGACTCTTTATGATGCAAATGCTTTATTTTATTTTGTTTACTTAGTTAAACCCCTGCAAAATTCTGTATTTGTATACAAGATCCAAGAGTGGTCTATACTGTTAAACTGAGGGGAGAAAATTAAGGGGATGATCATTTTTTTAGGTACATTGCAAGCTCTTTAACTTGTCATTAACATTAGTAATCTTGCCAGTACCATGCATTTTATGTTTGTATATTCCTTGTACCCTCAAAAAAAATGTAAAATATAAAAACCATACAATCAAAGAAACCCTCCCCCCAAAAATACAACCCTCCACTATAACATGTTTCACTTCCCAGGGCACAGAGAATAATTATCATGGACTTGTGTTTAAAAACCACAGTGCGTTTCCTATGATTACAGTCAAAGGGGTAGATTTATGAAGCAGCGGATGCTGCTGTTTCCGGGCAAGGCTTCAGGCTCACCAGAAACATAAGTTAAGAAGCAGCGGTTGTAAGACCGCAGCTCCTTAATTCAGAGGTGGCGGACTGCAATCATCCCGATTGGATATGATCGGGATGATTGACACCCCCTGCTAGTGGCCAATTTGCAGTGAATGTGCAGGGGGCAGCATTGCACAAGCATTGCACAAGAAATAGTTGTGCAATGATAAATGCCAACAGCGTATGACAACATTTGATAAATCTACCCCAAAGAATCAGGATTTGTATTTATTTAATTTATAGATGTACTCTAGCTTGTTACCCTTTGCCTCCCATGCTCAGACCTTTACTCCCCTGCTTACTGCCTCTTTCAAGGTTATGTTTAGTTTAATGGGGGCAATGAGACTTAGGGTGTTAGGGTTAAACTGCACTGGTGGGTTACAGTACAGTAACATTTAGGGTTAGGTTTAGTTTAATGAGACTTAGGGTGTTAGGGTTAAACTGCACTGGGGGGTTACAGTACAGCAACATTTAGAGTTAGGTTTAGGTTAAAGTTGAATTATAGTGATGTTTAATGTGCAATAACACTATTGTTAATGTAATATAGGTACCAGTGTTATAGTAGCAGAAGTGTGAAACTCCCTGGGGGCTGGTCATAATAACAAGCTACACAATGCCATCATTATTTAGTCACATGCACTCAGTGAGCTGTCAATCAATAATAATAGGTCAAGTATGATGAAGTCACCAAAATGGAACTTCTGTGAAAAATTATTTCCCAATTTTTTTTATTTTCAGTAGTGACTCAATTAAATTAATTTGTATTTATCTATCTCTGCATTGGAAACCAATGTTACAAATATAAACAAACTCATGATTGATAACCCATGCATAGTAATCCAGTTTGTATGGCTATGACTAAATTACTCACTGGAAACAGTATGGCCCCCATTTATCAAAGCTTCAATGTGCATTTTGGGTGTTATGTTTACATGCAAACTTCACATATGTAATTTAAGAAAATGTCTACCCTATTAAAATAATGGAAACTTTGTACTGTATTTTGATAAATTTAAGTTTTTTTCCATCCGCATTGGGCCAAATCCAATCAACATCTCATATTTATCACACTTTTTTGTCTTATATTTATGTCTACAACCATGCCCGGATGGCAATTGCTCATTCAGCACTTCTGGCCTCACGAGTTGCACAACATAGGAAACAGTAGAGGATTAGTAAACACTGAAACACAGTTTCTGATAACAAAGGAGGTGTATAAAGGTACACAGACAAACTCATTTATTTATTTCTGTTTTCTGCTTGAAGTATAATCATGGAGGTTTTGCTGTTTATTCTGGCAGCCACACTTCTAGAAGATACCAGAGTCACTGTTGTAACTTACAGCAAAAGGAACAACTTGCCCAACAGGGGCAACATAGAAGAGTCCCTAGAATGCTCCTTCCTAGATGTGGCCTGGAAGTTTTTTGTTTTTTTGAGATATCAGTAACTATTTTTATTGGAATAATTAATTACAATAGACAACATTATATCTGATCCGTATTATTTTATTTATAACATTATTATCTTTATCTCAGAGGAATGTGAGGCGTTTCCACCATCTTGTCCTTTCTCTGGATCTCACTCCTCTGTCTGTACAGCTTTATCTTCTGTCTCCACCTTCTGTACAGCTTTATCCACTTTCTCTTTTATTTGTTTTTCAGACCCTGTCATCTTTTCTGGGTCTGTCTCTGAAACACTTTCCTCCCCTCTGTGTTTCTCTTTCTTTTCCTTCTTTCTCTTTTTCTTACGGATCTTTCTTTTTCCTGTATTTTCTACATCAGTGGGTTTTTTCTTTATGCATTCACTAATGCGCTTGTAAAGTGCACACACTACAAATATTGCTATCAGTAGGATGCCGAAGCCACTGATGGCCATTAACTGGGTGTGTTCTATGAAGGATAGATGAAGAGAAAATGGCTGGTGTGGAACTGAGATTTCGGTTATTTTGAAGATAACCACAGAACTTTCTGTTGTATCTTCACCCTGGCGCAAGGGCAACCCTGTGTGTGTAAAGAAAACACAAGTTATTATTTTTGAAGCATTTATGACTGTGAGAAAGTAATAAATAAATTAGCAGACAATGTGCGCGGCATGTAGCTGTCACATGACCACTGTGTGTGTGATATTGTCACTTGGTATAAAACAACATAGGGCACATAGTGCTGTTGCTCATATGTTTGTGCCATTTTATCAGTTCAGTGGTCACTATCAGATCTGCATGGGACATATTATTATTACTGGAGACCTTGTGAGTTTGTCAAGGTCTGATATTGAGTCATGGGCTGGAGATATTTAATTACCTGCACACAAAATGGCTGTAATAATATAAAACAATGATCCTGTGCATTAAGTAGTGCATACAGGAAGCATTATAAAAAATGTGGTCACTTAAATAGCTTTCAAGATTATAAACAATCATAAAAATGATGAAACTAGGGAAATCAAATAAAAACCAATAAAATAAATCCTTGAAAACCCTTATTTACACCCCCTCCCCATGCTACAGAAGTCAGACAGTACTAACTATAGGAAGAGATTGTCGGTAACAAACTAAAGTCATTAGTAAAGAAGGAAAAAATTGTGTAATTACCTTGCAGGGCCCTCACCGGTGCTGCCAAAACTGGTTGGTACGAAACCAACAAGCAAAATATCACAAAGGATAAGCAATCCATACTCATACTCGCTCAAATCTACTCGCACTGAAACTGAGAGCTCTGAGTGTCTGCAGCTGGGATAATACAATGTGTGATGTCAATATAGCATTGTGACGTCATCACTCAGGCTCTGTGGTATTGTGGCATCGTTACTCAGGCTCTGTGGTATTGTGACATCATCAAATCTGTCTTATCTGTGGCTCATACAATAACACTGCATTATATAGTGATACAGAAATGTTGTACTTATTAGCTCTGAATAATGAGTCACAGTATCTGAGAGTGAATGAGCAATATGATACAGAATATCTACATTTCACTAAATTATACTATTAACAATAAACACTCCATACAATACACAGTATACATTATATCTGTGTCTCTATATATTAGCATATGTTGTATCTTAACACTTTATGTGCGTCCTCTGTATATGTTATTATTATCATGAATGCATATTAACCCCTTATTGACCAAGGACGTACGCCATACGTCCTCCAAAAAAATACAGTTAATGACCGAGGACGTATGGCGTACGTCCTTGGTCTTGGAAAGCGGTGGAAGCGATCCTGATCGCTTCCAGCCATTTTCCGGTTATTGCAGTGATGCATCAATATGGAGGCATCCTGCAATAACCCCCCTTGGCCATCCGATGCAGAGAGAGCCACTCTGTGGCCCTCTTTGCACCGGATATCGATGGCCGGTATCGTTGGTGGGTGGGAGCCAGTCTGGGAGGTGGGTGGGAGGCCATCTATGGGCCGTGTGGAGTGGAGGTGGGCGGGATCGCCGGGGGGCGCGCACGTGCACGGGGGGCGGGCGCGTGCACAGGGTGGAAGCGGGTGGGAACGGCTACACTACAGAAAATATGAAAAAAATGAAAAAAGAAAAAGGGGGTTAAAACATCATTTTTTTTTAAAATCTAAGTAATCGGGGAGATGGAGGGGGGTTGTTCTTTGGGGGGGGGAGCTACACTACAGAATAAAAAAGAAAAAGGGAAAAAAAAGCATTTTTTTGGGAAACTGGGTACTGGCAGACAGCCAAGATGGCTCCTAGTAAGGTATAGAGGGGGGATTAGGGAGGTTGGGGGCTAAGGGGGGATCCTACACATCAGCATATGTAAATATGCTAAAAAAATATATTTTAAAAGATACCTTTTATTTTAGTATTGGCAGACTTTCTGCCAGTACTTAAGATGGCGTTGACAATTGTGGGGTGGGGGAGGGAAGAGCGCTGTTTGGGAGGGATCAGTGGGTCTGATGTGTCAGGTGGGAGGCTGTTCTCTATACTAAAGCTTAAATTAACCCTGCAAGCTCCCTACAAGCTACCTAATTAACCCCTTCACTGCTAGCCATAATACTTGTGTGATGCGCAGCAGCATTTAGTGGCCTTCTAATTACCAAAAAGCAACGCCAAAGCCATATATGTCTGCTATTTCTGAACAAAGGGGATCACAGATAAGCTTTTACAACCATTTGTGCCATAGTTTCACAGGCTGTTTGTAAATAATTTCAGTGAGAAGCCTAAAATTGTGAAAAAGTGAATGATATTTTTTTTATTTGATCTCATTTGGCGGTGAAATGGTGGCATGAAATATACCAAGATGGGCCTAGATGAATTGTTGGGGTTGTCTACTACACTAAACTAAAGCTAAAATTAACCCTAGAAGCTCCCTACATGCCCCCTAATTAACCCCTCCACTGCTGGGCATAATACACGTGTGGTGCGCAGTGGCATTTAGCGGCCTTCTAATTACCAAAAAGCAATGTCAAAGCCATGTATGTCTGCTATTTCTGAACAAAGGGGATCCCAGAGAAGCTTTTACAACCATTTGTGCCACAATTGCACAAGTTGTTTGCAAATAATTTCAGTGAGAAACCTAAAGTTTGTGAAAAAATTTGTGAAAAAGTGAACAATTTTTTTTATTTGATCTCATTTGGCGGTGAAATGGTGGCATGAAATATACCAAAATGGACCTAGATCAATACTTTGGGATGTCTTTTAAAAATGAATGTTCATCACTCTTTAGTCATTGTAACGTTAATGTGGGAAAATAAAGTTTCTTGGAGGGATAAAAAAGTTTGTGGTGAATTTCAATAGACTGTCAAATAATTCTAAACACATTGTATAAAGCAATTGGGGAAGTGAAAACATTAGTTTCCAAAAATATCTGGAAAGGGGGATGGGTATATGTGGTTGTGTTGGGATTGAGTTTGGAAAGGGAAGGGAGTGAGTGCAGAGGAATAAAAAAAGAGGCAAGGAGAGAAAAAAAGGGGTGTGAGGGTGGGGAGGAGGGCATGGGATAATGTAAAGAAAGGGAAGAAGGGTCAATGTAGGTGAGTTACACACTGGAAGGTTGTGGTGGGTTCCAGAGCTTGAACATTAATTTGTGTGCCTCAATATTCTCTTCCCTAAGGTATGTAGGTGTATATCCACTTGGGCTATCCATTCAGCATGTGTGGGGATGGTCGAAGGATAAGCGATTTTGCGTTGTTGAGCAATATGAGCAGTAGGAGTTTTTTAGGTCTGTTGTTGTAAATAGGTAGATTGTGTAAGAGCAAAAGCTCAAGGGGTTCTGGGTACAGTGACACTTAATTTGGTGTTCGCTGTATTCAGGATCTTTTGCCAAAATGGTTTTATGAATGTACGGTCCCACCTAATATGGAGTTGAGCCCCGCGTTCTCCAAAGTCCCTCCAACATTTATCATCTACATTCTTAAACATTCTCTTTAGCCTATCTGGTGTGTAGTACCATCTAGAGAGAAATTTATAGTTGGTTTCAAGAACCCTGGCTTATATGGATGCTTTAGCATGTGTGCAGAATATTTTACCCCAGTCATTGTCACTTCCCTATTCCAGAGCTTAGTGAAGCTTGGCAGGGAAGCGTCCTTGGGGAGTAGTAGTAAATGTTAGTTGATTGAAATTAGATATTTTGGGGAGGTGTGTAGCAAGCACAAAGTTTCCAAAAAAGTGGGAGCTCTGTTTCTAAGTTTGCATTGTTTGTGAGAAGCCAGGTATATTTGCAGTTGGTTATATGAGTACCAGTTGAAAGGTATGCCTGCGTTGATGAGGTCTATTAAGGCTTTGAGTTTGTCTTTGGTTATCAGTCTTTGAAAAGTCACTTGCTCTAATTGTTTTTTACTCGTATGGAGAAATTTAGGAAGAGAGAAGGGGATATCTGGGATATCAGTGAATGGGGTTAGTGGGGAAGGGTTTATTGAAATGTAATGGTGCTTTTGGAGAATTTTATCCCAGTGTGCAAACCAAAGGTAGTTGTCCACACCAAAGGTAGTTGGTTATAGAGATAGGTCCGGTCCTAGATGGCAGCCAACCCAAGGCACCTAGGTTGGGAACTTGCAGGAGGATCCTGTCCAGCTCAACCCACAGCTTGTCTTTGGAGTTCGAACTCCATTTTATTTGGTGTTTGGTGGTTATAGCTTCTTGATAGCGTGAGATGCCAGGAAAGCCCAAACCTCCATGTTCCTTAGGAAGATAGAGAGTAGTCCTGGGTATGCAGGGTTTAATGTGTTTCCACATAAACGTCTCCATGATGTTTTGGAGACATGATAAGAAATGAAGGGGCAAATGGATGGGCAGTGTCTGTAAGTAATATAAAATTCTGGGTAAGATGGTCATTTTAAGGTTGCCAGTTCTGCCTAGCCAGGAGATTGGTTTATTCTTTCAAGAGGAAAGGTAAAGGGAAATGTTACTTAACAGAAGGGCATAGTTGCTGTCAGAGGGAGTCAGGATGCTGTCAAGTAAAATGCCAAGGTATTTGACTGTTTTGAATTTCAGGTGGCATATTTGGGAGAGGGCGCAAAGTTCTTTCTGTGGTAAGGTAACGTTTAGTAATTTGGACCATCGGCAATGTTGTTTAGGGGTCAGTGAGGGTCAGTAGAACGTCGTCCACATAAAGAGATATTTTAAAGTCTTGGTCACCATTCCTCAAACCCGTGATTTGTTTGTTTTCTCAATAGTTTTGGGCTAGAACTTCTATAGTCAGGGCAAAAAGGAAAGGGGACAAGGGACACCCTTTGCGAGTGCCGTTAGTTATTGTGAAAGGGGGTGAAAGTATGTTGTTAACCTTAATTTCTCTTGTAAGGTGTATCCAGTCCACGGATCATCCATTACTTGTGGGATATTCTCCTTCCCAACAGGAAGCTGCAAGAGGATCACCCACAGCAGAGCTGTCTATATAGCTCCTCCTCTAACTGCCACTCCCAGTCATTCTCTTGCAGCTCTCGACAAGAAAGGAAGTAGCTAGAGAGATGTGGTGTTTTTATTTAGTTTATCTTCAATCAAAAGTATGTTATTTTCAAATGGTTCCGGAGTTGTACTATTTTAGCCTCAGGCAGAAAATTGAAGAAGAGTCTGCCTGTGGTCTTTGATGATCTTAGCAGGTTGTAACTAAGATCCATTGCTGTTCTTACACATAACTGAAGAGAGAGGTAACTTTAGCTGGGGGAATGGCGTGCAGGGTCTCCTGCTATGAGGTATGTGCAGTTTAAATTTTTCTAGAGAAATGAATATGCTAGAAAATGCTGTTAATACCGGATTTATTTAAGGTAAGCCTGATTACAGTGATTTAATAACGACTAGTATCATGCTTGCTGTAAAAGGTAATATTTTTATTACTTTCTCACATTACTGAAAAATAAAACGTTTGCTGGAAGTGTTTAAACGTTTTTTTTATACATATTGGTGATAAAACTTTATTGGGGCCCAGTTTTTTCCACATGGCTGGCTAGATTTTGCCTAGGGACAGTTTTGTTAGGCCCTCTCACTGTGAATACAGGTTGGGAGGGGCCTATTTTCGCGCCTAAATGCGCATTAGATTTTGCAGCTTGAGACATCCAGTTTCCCTGAAGGAGTCCCCTGAATACTTAGGACCTCTCTAAAGGGTTTTTGTGCCTTTCAAAGTCGTTATATGGGCAGGTAGGGCCACAGCAGAGCTGTGGCAGTTTGTTGTGACTGTTGAAAAACGTTTATATCGTTTTTTTGATCCGGTTTTGAAACTAAGGGGTTAATCATCCATTTGCAAGTGGGTGCAATGCTCTGTTAGTCTATTATACACACTGTAAAAATTTCATAAGATTTACTGCTTTTTATCACTGTTTTTCAATTTCTGACAAAATTTGTTTCTCTTAAAGGCACAGTACCGTTTTTAGTTTTTTGCTTGTTTACATTTATCAAAGTGTTGCTGGTCTCATTGCTAGTCTGTTTAAACATGTCTGACATAGAGGAAACTCCTTGTTCATTATGTTTAGAAGCCATTGTGGAACCCCCCCTTAGAATGTGTACCAAATGTACTGATTTTACTTTAAGTTATAAAGATCATATTCTGTTTTTAAAAAATGTATCACCAGAGGAAACTGACAAGGGGGAGGTTATGCCGACTAACTCGCCTCATGTGTCAGAACCTTTAACTCCCGCTCAAGGGACTCCCGCTCAAGAGGCGCCAAGTACATCTAGCGCGCCCATGGCGTTTACTTTACAAGACATGGCGGCAGTTATGGATCATACCCTTACAGCGATATTGTCCAAACTACCAGGGTTACAAGGAAAGCGAGACAGCTCTGGGGCTAGAAAAAATACAGAGCACTCTGATGCTTTAGTAGCTATGAATGTTTGGTAGGGTTAGACTGTCTAGCTGGTGGGGAATCTAGCACACCTGAAGTAAACTTTATCCCAAAGTTTAAAGAGTTATAGTTAGTTGTAGTAGGTGGCGCAAACCAAGTTGCTATTCCCAATGTGTCTTACTGTAAATATGTGTGATAATATGTGGGCTCAATATATGTTAATGTTTTGATGAGTACTATTTCTTTCATGTAATTAACAAGAGTCCATGAGCTAGTGACGTATGGGATATACATTCCTACCAGGAGGGGCAAAGTTTCCCAAACCTTAAAATGCCTATAAATACACCCCTCACCACACCCACAAATCAGTTTTACAAACTTTGCCTCCAAGGGAGGTGGTGAAGTAAGTTTGTGCTAGATTCTACGTTGATATGCGCTCCGCAGCAAGTTGGAGCCCGGTTTTCCTCTCAGCGTGCAGTGAATGTCAGAGGGATGTGAAGAGAGTATTGCCTATTGAATGCAGTGATCTCCTTCTACGGGGTCTATTTCATAAGGTTCTCTGTTATCGGTCGTAGAGATTCATCTCTTACCTCCCTTTTCAGATCGACGATATACTCTTATATTTACCATTACCTCTACTGATTCTCGTTTCAGTACTGGTTTGGCTTTCTACAAACATGTAGATGAGTGTCCTGGGGTAAGTAAGTCTTATTTTCTGTGACACTCTAAGCTATGGTTGGGCACTTTATTTATAAAGTTCTAAATATATGTATTCAAACATTTATTTGCCTTGACTCAGAATGTTCAACTTTCCTTATTTTCAGACAGTCAGTTTCATATTTGGGATTATGCATTGAATTATCATATTTTTCTTACCTCAAAAATTTGACTTTTTTCCCTGTGGGCTGTTAGGCTCGCGGGGGCTGAAAATGCTTCATTTTATTGCGTCATTCTTGGCGCGGACTTTTTTGGCGCAAAAATTCTTTTCCGTTTCCGGCGTCATACGTGTCGCCGGAAGTTGCGTCATTTTTTGACGTTATTTTGCGCCAAAAATGTCGGCGTTCCGGATGTGGCGTCATTTTTGGCGCCAAAAGCATTTAGGCGCCAAATAATGTGGGCGTCTTATTTGGCGCTAAAAAATATGGGCGTCGCTTTTGTCTCCACATTATTTCAGTCTCATTTTTCATTTGCTTCTGGTTGCTAGAAGCTTGATATTTGGCATTCTTTCCCATTCCTGAAACTGTCTTATAAGGAATTTGATCTATTTTGCTTTATATGTTGTTTTTTCTCTTACATATTGCAAGATGTCTCACGTTGCATCTGAGCCAGAAGATACTACAGGAAAATCACTGCCTGCTGGATCTACCAAAGCTAAGTGTATCTGCTGTAAACTTTTGGTAGCTATTCCTCCAGCTGTTGTTTGTAATAATTGTCATGACAAACTTGTTAAAGCAGATAATATTTCCTTTAGTAATGTACCATTGCCTGTTGCAGTTCCCTCAACATCTAAGGTGCAGAATGTTCCTGATAACATAAGAGATTTTGTTTCTGAATCCATAAAGAAGGCTTTGTCTGTTATTTCTCCTTCTAGTAAACGTAAAAAGTCTTTTAAATCTTCTCTCTCTACAGATGAATTTTTAAATGAACACCATCATTCTGATTCTTTGGACTCTTCTGGTTCAGAGGATTCTATCTCAGAGATTGATGCTGATAAATCTTCATATTTATTTAAGATGGAATTTATTCGCTCTTTACTTAAAGAAGTACTAATTGCTTTAGAAATAGAGGATTCTAGTCCTCTTGATACTAATTCTATACGTTTGGATAAGGTTTTTAAAGCTTCTGCGGTTATTCCAGAAGTTTTTCCTGTTCCTAATGCTATTTCTGCAGTAATTTCCAAAGAATGGGATAAATTGGGTAATTCATTTACTCCTTCTAAACGTTTTAAGCAATTATATCCTGTTCCGCCTGACAGGTTAGAATTTTGGGACAAAATCCCTAAAGTTGATGGGGCTATTTCTACCCTTGCTAAACGTACTACCATTCCTACGTCAGATGGTACCTCGTTTAAGGATCCTTTAGATAGAAAAATTGAATCTTTTCTAAGAAAAGCTTATCTGTGTTCAGGTAATCTTCTTAGACCTGCTATATCATTGGCTGATGTTGCTGCAGCTTCAACTTTTTGGTTGGAAACTCTAGCGCAACAAGTAACAAATCGTGATTCAGAATGTTCAACTTTCCTTATTTTCAGACAGTCAGTTTCATATTTGGGATTATGCATTGAATTATCATATTTTTCTTACCTCAAAAATTTGACTTTTTTCCCTGTGGGCTGTTAGGCTCGCGGGGGCTGAAAATGCTTCATTTTATTGCGTCATTCTTGGCGCGGACTTTTTTGGCGCAAAAATTCTTTTCCGTTTCCGGCGTCATACGTGTCGCCGGAAGTTGCGTCATTTTTTGACGTTATTTTGCGCCAAAAATGTCGGCGTTCCGGATGTGGCGTCATTTTTGGCGCCAAAAGCATTTAGGCGCCAAATAATGTGGGCGTCTTATTTGGCGCTAAAAAATATGGGCGTCGCTTTTGTCTCCACATTATTTCAGTCTCATTTTTCATTTGCTTCTGGTTGCTAGAAGCTTGATATTTGGCATTCTTTCCCATTCCTGAAACTGTCTTATAAGGAATTTGATCTATTTTGCTTTATATGTTGTTTTTTCTCTTACATATTGCAAGATGTCTCACGTTGCATCTGAGCCAGAAGATACTACAGGAAAATCACTGCCTGCTGGATCTACCAAAGCTAAGTGTATCTGCTGTAAACTTTTGGTAGCTATTCCTCCAGCTGTTGTTTGTAATAATTGTCATGACAAACTTGTTAAAGCAGATAATATTTCCTTTAGTAATGTACCATTGCCTGTTGCAGTTCCCTCAACATCTAAGGTGCAGAATGTTCCTGATAACATAAGAGATTTTGTTTCTGAATCCATAAAGAAGGCTTTGTCTGTTATTTCTCCTTCTAGTAAACGTAAAAAGTCTTTTAAATCTTCTCTCTCTACAGATGAATTTTTAAATGAACACCATCATTCTGATTCTTTGGACTCTTCTGGTTCAGAGGATTCTATCTCAGAGATTGATGCTGATAAATCTTCATATTTATTTAAGATGGAATTTATTCGCTCTTTACTTAAAGAAGTACTAATTGCTTTAGAAATAGAGGATTCTAGTCCTCTTGATACTAATTCTATACGTTTGGATAAGGTTTTTAAAGCTTCTGCGGTTATTCCAGAAGTTTTTCCTGTTCCTAATGCTATTTCTGCAGTAATTTCCAAAGAATGGGATAAATTGGGTAATTCATTTACTCCTTCTAAACGTTTTAAGCAATTATATCCTGTTCCGCCTGACAGGTTAGAATTTTGGGACAAAATCCCTAAAGTTGATGGGGCTATTTCTACCCTTGCTAAACGTACTACCATTCCTACGTCAGATGGTACCTCGTTTAAGGATCCTTTAGATAGAAAAATTGAATCTTTTCTAAGAAAAGCTTATCTGTGTTCAGGTAATCTTCTTAGACCTGCTATATCATTGGCTGATGTTGCTGCAGCTTCAACTTTTTGGTTGGAAACTCTAGCGCAACAAGTAACAAATCGTGATTCTCATGATATTATTATTCTTCTCCAGCATGCTAATAATTTTATCTGTGATGCCATTTTTGATATTATTAGAGTTGATGTTAGGTTTATGTCTCTGGCTATCTTAGCCAGAAGAGCTTTATGGCTTAAGACTTGGAATGCTGATATGGCTTCTAAATCAACTCTACTTTCCATTTCTTTCCAGGGAAACAAATTATTTGGTTCTCAGTTGGATTCTATTATTTCAACTGTTACTGGTGGGAAAGGAACTTTTTTACCACAGGATAAAAAATCTAAAGGTAAAAACAGGGCTAACAATCGTTTTCGTTCCTTTCGTTTCAACAAAGAACAAAAGCCTGATCCTTCGTCCTCAGGAGCAGTTTCAGTTTGGAAACCATCTCCAGTCTGGAATAAATCCAAGCCTGCTAGAAAGGCAAAGCCTGCTTCTAAGTTCACATGAAGGTACGGCCCTCATTCCAGTTCAGCTGGTAGGGGGCAGGTTACGTTTTTTCAAAGAAATTTGGATCAATTCTGTTCACAATCTTTGGATTCAGAACATTGTTTCAGAAGGGTACAGAATTGGTTTCAAGATGAGACCTCCTGCAAAGAGATTTTTTCTTTCCCGTGTCCCAGTAAATCCAGTGAAAGCTCAAGCATTTCTGAATTGTGTTTCAGATCTAGAGTTGGCTGGAGTAATTATGCCAGTTCCAGTTCCGGAACAGGGGATGGGGTTTTATTCAAATCTCTTCATTGTACCAAAGAAGGAGAATTCCTTCAGACCAGTTCTGGATCTAAAATTATTGAATCGTTATGTAAGGATACCAACGTTCAAGATGGTAACTGTAAGGACTATATTGCCTTTTGTTCAGCAAGGGAATTATATGTCCACAATAGATTTACAGGATGCATATCTGCATATTCCGATTCATCCAGATCATTATCAGTTCCTGAGATTCTCTTTTCTAGACAAGCATTACCAATTTGTGGCTCTACCGTTTGGCCTTGCTACAGCTCCAAGAATTTTCACAAAGATTCTCGGTGCCCTTCTGTCTGTAATCAGAGAACAGGGTATTGTGGTATTTCCTTATTTGGACGATATCTTGGTACTTGCTCAGTCTTTACATTTAGCAGAGTCTCATACGAATCGACTTGTGTTGTTTCTTCAAGATCATGGTTGGAGGATCAATTTACCAAAAAGTTCTTTGATTCCTCAAACAAGGGTAACCTTTCTGGGTTTCCAGATAGATTCAGTGTCCATGACTCTGTCTTTAACAGACAAGAGACGTCTAAAATTGATTACAGCTTGTCGAAACCTTCAGTCTCAATCATTCCCTTCGGTAGCCTTATGCATGGAAATTCTAGGTCTTATGACTGCTGCATCGGACGCGATCCCCTTTGCTCGTTTTCACATGCGACCTCTTCAGCTCTGTATGCTGAACCAATGGTGCAGGGATTACACGAAGATATATCAATTAATATCTTTAAAACCGATTGTTCGACACTCTCTAACGTGGTGGACAGATCACCATCGTTTAATTCAGGGGGCTTCTTTTGTTCTTCCGACCTGGACTGTAATTTCAACAGATGCAAGTCTCACAGGTTGGGGAGCTGTGTGGGGATCTCTGACGGCACAAGGAGTTTGGGAATCTCAGGAGGTGAGATTACCGATCAATATTTTGGAACTCCGTGCAATTTTCAGAGCTCTTCAGTTTTGGCCTCTTCTGAAGAGAGAATCGTTCATTTGTTTTCAGACAGACAATGTCACAACTGTGGCATACATCAATCATCAAGGAGGGACTCACAGTCCTCTGGCTATGAAAGAAGTATCTCGAATTTTGGTTTGGGCGGAATCCAGCTCCTGTCTAATCTCTGCGGTTCATATCCCAGGTGTAGACAATTGGGAAGCGGATTATCTCAGTCGCCAAACGTTGCATCCGGGCGAATGGTCTCTTCACCCAGAGGTATTTCTTCAGATTGTTCAAATGTGGGGGCTCCCAGAGATAGATCTGATGGCCTCTCATCTAAACAAGAAACTTCCCAGGTATCTGTCCAGATCCCGGGATCCTCAGGCGGAGGCAGTGGATGCATTATCACTTCCTTGGAAGTATCATCCTGCCTATATCTTTCCGCCTCTAGTTCTTCTTCCAAGAGTAATCTCCAAGATTCTGAGGGAATGCTCGTTTGTTCTGCTAATAGCTCCGGCATGGCCTCACAGGTTTTGGTATGCGGATCTTGTCCGGATGGCATCTTGCCAACCATGGACTCTTCCGTTAAGACCAGACCTTCTGTCGCAAGGTCCTTTTTTCCATCCGGATCTGAAATCCTTAAATTTAAAGGTATGGAGATTGAACGCTTGATTCTTGGTCAAAGAGGTTTCTCTGACTCCGTGATTAATACTATGTTACAGGCTCGTAAATCTGTATCTCGAGAGATATATTATAGAGTCTGGAAGACTTATATTTCTTGGTGTCTTTCTCATCATTTTTCTTGGCATTCTTTTAGAATACCGAGAATTTTACAGTTTCTTCAGGATGGTTTAGATAAGGGTTTGTCCGCAAGTTCTTTGAAAGGACAAATCTCCGCTCTTTCTGTTCTTTTTCACAGAAAGATTGCTATTCTTCCTGATATTCATTGTTTTGTACAAGTTTTGGTTCGTATAAAACCTGTCATTAAGTCAATTTCTCCTCCTTGGAGTTTGAATTTGGTTCTGGGAGCTCTTCAAGCTCCTCCGTTTGAACCTATGCATTCATTGGACATTAAATTACTTTCTTGGAAAGTTTTGTTCCTTTTGGCCATCTCTTCTGCTAGAAGAGTTTCTGAATTATCTGCTCTTTCTTGTGAGTCTCCTTTTCTGATTTTTCATCAGGATAAGGCGGTGTTGCGAACTTCTTTTGAATTTTTACCTAAGGTTGTGAATTCCAACAACATTAGTAGAGAAATTGTGGTTCCTTCATTATGTCCTAATCCTAAGAATTCTAAGGAGAAATCGTTGCATTCTTTGGATGTTGTTAGAGCTTTGAAATATTATGTTGAAGCTACGAAATCTTTCCGTAAGACTTCTAGTCTATTTGTTATCTTTTCCGGTTCTAGGAAAGGCCAGAAAGCTTCTGCCATTTCTTTGGCATCTTGGTTGAAATCTTTAATTCATCTTGCCTATGTTGAGTCGGGTAAAATTCCGCCTCAGAGAATTACAGCTCATTCTACTAGGTCAGTATCTACTTCCTGGGCGTTTAGGAATGAAGCTTCGGTTGACCAGATCTGCAAAGCAGCAACTTGGTCCTCTTTGCATACTTTTACTAAATTCTACCATTTCGATGTATTTTCTTCTTCTGAAGCAGTTTTTGGTAGAAAAGTTCTTCAGGCAGCGATTTCAGTTTGAATCTTCTGCTTATGTTTTTCGTTAAACTTTATTTTGGGTGTGGATTATTTTCAGCAGGAATTGGCTGTCTTTATTTTATCCCTCCCTCTCTAGTGACTCTTGTGTGGAAAGATCCACATCTTGGGTAGTCATTATCCCATACGTCACTAGCTCATGGACTCTTGTTAATTACATGAAAGAAAACATAATTTATGTAAGAACTTACCTGATAAATTCATTTCTTTCATATTAACAAGAGTCCATGAGGCCCACCCTTTTTTGTGGTGGTTATGATTTTTTTGTATAAAGCACAATTATTCCAATTCCTTATTTTATATGCTTCGCACTTTTTTTCTTATCACCCCACTTCTTGGCTATTCGTTAAACTGATTTGTGGGTGTGGTGAGGGGTGTATTTATAGGCATTTTAAGGTTTGGGAAACTTTGCCCCTCCTGGTAGGAATGTATATCCCATACGTCACTAGCTCATGGACTCTTGTTAATATGAAAGAAATGAATTTATCAGGTAAGTTCTTACATAAATTATGTTTTTATATTCTCTTTCGGAAAAAAATTGGATGTCGAAACTTGTTTAAGAAATAAATATGATCCTTTATTTGATTATGATAAATTTACCCAATACTAGTGATGCTAAAAGTACAATTAAACAAAAATTATTACAAATTCCTTCAAAGTTTAAAAAATGACACCTGTGTCTCTATGTATAAGAATGTACGTAATTTTCTAAAAAATATAAAAAATTAAATTAAAATAATATCATTGAAATCTTGCAATTTATACAGTTATAGGTTTATCACAAGTTGTAATTTATAACAAAATGTTTGTAAATACAATATTATAGTGGATAAGACAATAGTTGCTGTACAGTTCATATAGGATACTTTGTTTCAAGTTCAGCTGTGCAATTGAGATCTTATCTTAGGTAACTATATATCAAATGTAGAGGTATGTTGGTGCGATTTTTATCACACTGTGATATAAGTATACAAATTAGTACCTTGAAGTGTATCTGTTTGATATCACTTTTGTGAGATGATTGCGGTTAAATAAACGCCGCTATGCCAATGATTTGCTTAGGTTTCTAGATCAAGCTGGTGGCAGTTCTATATGAGCTGCTGGTGGTTAAATAAATGCCGCTTTGGTTTCTTCTTGTTAGGTGGGCTTATCTGTTTGCTGCGAGAAAATTCACTTTTATATGAATGCTTGTGTAGTTGCCGTGGCCGCTCTGTTATCTTGTCCTTTGTCGGTCAGTGACCGATCGTGCTCTTAAGGGTTTCTTGGTGGGATCTACGTTGCGGTTAGGTGCTAACCGTTTGCTGATGTTTTTTAAGTATCTCCGGTTTTTCTTTTCTGTGGCTTGTCTGTCGGTCAGTGACCGATCACTATGGTATGGTTGTTGGATAACCTCTTGATGTGGAATATTTGCGTGCCTCTCCGGTCCGTTGTTCCCAGGTTTCTTAGATGTCGGTCAGTGACCGATCTGGGTACTGAAATGTTGTTGTGGGATAAGTAGAAAGTTTGTAGGATAAGTAGAAAAAGGAATTCTAGTTATCAATGTGATGTTTGCGGTTAAATATATGCCACTAAGTGGGAACTTGAATATTTCAACAGGGTATAGCTGGTATTCTCTTTGTCTTCTCAGATCCTGTGCAGGTGTGCTCTGGTATCAACGCGTTTCGGCTGGACAGCCTTTTTCAAGATACCAGATGTGGGGATTCAAGGCTATTTAAAGCCTCCAGTTACGGCTGCACAGGAAGTAAATGGGAGGGGAACAACAAAATAGAAAGTAGTTTAGCTGCAGACATACCTCTACATTTGATATATAGTTACCTAAGATAAGATCTCAATTGCACAGCTGAACTTGAAACAAAGTATCCTATATGAACTGTACAGCAACTATTGTCTTATCCACTATAATATTGTATTTACAAACATTTTGTTAGAAATTACAACTTGTGATAAACCCATAACTGTATAAATTGCAAGATTTCAATGATATTATTTTAATTTAATTTTTAATATTTTTTAGAAAATTACGTACATTCTTATACATAGAGACACCGGTGTCATTTTTTAAACTTTGAAGGAATTTGTAATAATTTTTGTTTAATTGTACTTTTAGCATCACTAGTATTGGGTAAATTTACCATAATCAAATAAAGGATCATATTTATTTCTTAAACAAGTTTCGACATCCAATTTTTTTCCGAAAGAGAATATAAAATAGTACTCATAAAAACATTAACATATATTGAGCCCACATATTATCACACATATTTACAGTAAGGCTTTAGTAGCTATGTCTGATATCCCCTCACAATATGCAGAAGCTGAAGCAGGAGAGCTTCTTTCTGTGGGTGACTTTTCTGACTCAGGGAAGCTCCTTCAACCTGATTCTGATATGTCAACATTTAAATTTAAGCTTGAACACCTCCGCGTGTTGCTCAGGGAGGTTTTAGCTACTCTAGATGACTGTGACACCATAATAGTGCCAGAGAAATTGTGTAGATTGGATAAATACTATGCAGTGCCTGTTTACACTGATGTTTTTCCAATACCTAAAAGGTTTTCAGAAATTATTACTAAGGAATGGGATAGACCAGGCATACCGTTCTCTTCTTCTCCTATTTTTAAGAAAATGTTTCCAATAGATGCCGCTACACGGGACTTATGGCAAACGGTCCCTAAGGTGGAGGGAGCAGTTTCTACCCTAGCTAAGCGTACAACTATCCCTGTTGAGGACAGTTGTGCTTTCCTAGATCCAATGGATAAAAATTTAGAGGGTTACCTTAAGAAAATGTTTATTCAACAAGGTTTTATTCTCCAGCCTCTTGCATGCATTGCCCCGGTCACTGCTGCTGCAGCCTTCTGGTTTGAGTCTCTGGAAGAGGCCTTACAGGTAGAAACTCCATTGGATGATATACTTGACAAGCTTAAAATGCTTAAGCTAGCCAATTCATTTGTTTCTGACGCCGTTGTTCATTTAACTAAACTAACGGCTAAGAATTCAGGTTTTGCTATTCAGGCGCGTAGGGCACTATGGCTTAAATCCTGGTCAGCTGACGTTACATCAAAGTCTAAGCTTCTCAATATTCCCTTCAAGGGGCAGACCCTATTCGGGCCTGGACTGAAGGAGATCATTTCTGATATTACTGGAGGAAAAGGTCATGCCCTTCCTCAGGATAGGTCTAACAAATTAAGGACCAAACAAACTAATTTTCGTGCTTTTCGAAACTTTAAGACGAGCGCGGCATCATCTTCCTCTAATACAAAACAAGAGGGAAATTTTGCCCAGTCCAAGCCGGTCTGGAGACCTAACCAGGCTTGGAACAAAGGTAAACAGGCCAAGAAGCCTGCTGCTGCCTCTAAGACAGCATGAAAGATTGGCCCCCGATCCAGTAACGGATCTAGTAGGGGGCAGACTTTCTCTCTTCGCCCAGGTTTGGGCAAGGGATGTCCAGGATCCCTGGGCGTTGGAAATTGTGTCCCAGGGATATCTTCTGGACTTCAAAGCTTCTTCCCCAAAAGGAAGATTTCACCTTTCACAATTATCTGCAGACTAGATAAAGAGAGAGGCATTCTTACATTGTGTTCAAGACCTCCTAGTTATGGGAGTGATCTACCCAGTTCCAAAGGAGGAACAGGAGCAAGGATTCTATTCAAATCTGTCAGTATATTTATAAGAATCCTAGCAGTACTTTCCAAATAATATATTAATATATAGCAGGGTTATAACTGATGTATTTAACAATCTTTCTTTAAACTAAACCCGCAATCAAACATACATTTGCTAAGACAAAAAAATTAATCTAAATATCTGAATTCTTTATTATTAGTAAATAACTATGAACATGTTGATACATAAATATTTGTAATAATTAGAATATGAGTCAATATCATATGCGTTAAAACAAAAACTATTTAAAATATGCTATGCAAGCTCATGCAAATTTATCTCTAAAAATCAGCCTTACTCACAATTGAATTTCATTCAGTTAACACAATGAGGCTAAATATAAACCACTAAACATTCAGACTGGCACTATTCTAAACAGTGCTTAAATCAAACAATAGGTCAATAGTTGTTTAACCCCTTAACGACCGAGGACGTGCAGGGTACGTCCTCAAAAAAAAGGCAGTTAACGCCTGAGGACGTACCCTGCACGTCCTCGGTGTGGAAAGCAGCTGGAAGCGATCCTGCTCGCTTCCAGCTGCTTTCCGGTTATTGCAGTGATGCCTCGATATGGAGGCATCCTGCAATAACCTTTTGAAGCCATCCGATGCAGAGAGAGCCACTCTGTGGCCCTCTCTGCACCGGAGATCGGTGACTTACTCCGTTGGTGGGTGGGAGCAGGACCGGGAGGCGGGTGGCGGCCATCGATGGCCCTGGTTGATGCGGAGGGGGGCGGGATCGTGGGCGGCGATGTCAGGGCGCGCGCACAGACGCGCGCACGTGCACGGGGAGGCGGGGGGCGGGAGCGTGCACGGGGAGGGAGCGGGTGGGAACCGCTACACTACAGAAATATTTTATGTAGAAGTGGGGCAAAAGGGGGATATTATTTAAAATTTAGCAAGATCGGGTAACAAGATCGGTATGGTGGGGTGTTAGTCTGTGGGGGGGAAGCTACACTACAGAAAAAAAATAAAATAAAAATAATAAAACCCTTTTTTTTGTTGCAAACTGGGTACTGGCAGACAGCTGCCAGTACCCAAGATGGCCCCCAATAAGGCAGAGAAGGGGGGTTAGAGAGCTGTTTTGGGTGGATCAGGGAGGTTGGGGCTAAGGGGGGATCCTACATAGCAGCATATGTAAATATGCTCAATTTTTTAAAAAGAATATTCAAAGATGCCTTTTATTTTAGTACTGGCAGACTTTCTGCCAGTACTTAAGATGGCGGGGACAATTGTGGGGTGGGGGAGGGAAGGGAGCTGTTTGGGAGGGATCAGGGGGTGTGATGTGTCAGGTGGGAGGCTGATCTCTACACTAAAACTAAAATTAACCCTGCAAGCTCCCTACAAACTACCTAATTAACCCCTTCACTGCTAGCCATAATACACGTGTGATGTGCAGCAGCATTTAACGGCCTTCTTATTACCAAAAAGCAACGCCAAAGCCATGTATGTCTGCTATTTCTGAACAAAGGGGATCCCAGAGAAGCATTTACAAACATTTGTGCCATAATTGCACAAGCTGTTGGTAAATAATTTCAGTGAGAAACCTAAAATTGTGAAAAAATTTACGTTTTTTTTAATTTGATCGCATTTGGCGGTGAAATGGTGGCATGAAATATACCAAAATGGGCCTAGATCAATACTTGGGGTTGTCTACTACACTACACTACAGCTAAAATTAACCCTAGAAGCTCCCTACATACGCCCTAATTAACCCATTCACTGCTAGGCATAATACACATGTGGTGCGCAGTGGCATTTAGCAGCCTTCTAATTACCAAAAAGCAACGCCAAAGCCATATATGTCTGCTATTTCTAAAGAAAGGGGATCCCAGAGAAGCATTTACAATCATTTATGCCATAATTGCATAAGTTGTTTGTAAATAATTTCAGTGAGAAACCTAAAGTTTGTGAAAAAAATTGTGAAAAAATGAACAATTTTCTTTATTTGATCACATTTGGCAGTGAAATGGTGGCATGAAATATGCCAAAATGGGTCTAGATCAATACTTTAGGAAGTCTTCTAAAAAAAAATATATACTTGTCAATGGATATTCAGGTATTCCTGACAGATATCAGGGTTTCAATGTAACTAGCGCTAATTTTGATAAAAAATGGTTTGGAAATAGCAAAGTGCTACTTGTATTTATGGCCCTATAACTTACAAAAAAAGCAAAGAACATGTAAACATTAGGTATTTCTAAACTCAGGATAAAATTTTGAAACTATTTAGCATGGATGTTTTTTGGTGATTGTAGATATGTAACAGATTTTGGGGGTCAAAGTAAGAAAAAGTGTGTTTTTTTCCATTTTTTCCTCATATTTTATAATTTTTTTATAGTAAATGATAAGATATGATGAAAATAATGGTATCTTTAGAAAGTCCATTTAATGGCAAGAAAAACGGTATATAATATGTGTGGGTACAGTAAATGAGTAAGAGGAAAATTACAGCTAAACACAAACACCGCAAAAATGTAAAAATAGCCTTGGTCCCAAACGGACAGAAAATGTAAAAGTGCTGTGGTCATTAAGGGGATATTCAGCTATTTAGCTAAAATTTGATTCTAATACAATTCTTACTTGGATACAAAAGTACATATATTCTTAATATGAACAGTTATTTAAATATCTATTTATTTAGATTGGAACAATTCTTAATTGCTTATAATTAAGACCAATTCTAAGATAACTATATATATATCCTATATTTTACACAGATGAATTATTTAGCATGCAAGATACAAACTTAGCCTTATATCAGATTATGAGCACAGTTAAAATACTGAGTGCTCTTAAATTTAATTGCTATAGCAATCTATTAATACATTACCAAAATGATATTCAGCTTCAAGACTTGTCCCACCTCATATAAAATAAGTGTAATTGCAATGGAAAAGGAGAAGTATGGCCCACTTTGTTTTATAGTTTGACTGTGTCCCGCGCAAACAGTTTCAGTCAGTTACAAACTCAGCAGCCAGTCCTCTCTCCTCTCCTGCATACAACTTTATAGTGTAATCATTGGTGTGAAATATGGGTGGCCCTTCGAAAACTTGTCCCAGCTATTGGTTCACCTTGTGAGTGTGCGTTGCTAAGGAGATGCAACAACCAATTGTCTCCTGGCTGTAATACCTGTGTCGCAACACCGTACCTTGTCCATCGGGTGGCAGTATTACAAACAGACAGCACAAAACAAATGCAGCTTGACAAACAAATACAGCTATACATTTAAACATCTTTCTTTAAAATGTGTAATAACTACCATAATTTTCTTCATATTAATAAGTTTGCAATACCAATCACAGACGGGTAAGATCACATTACCTCTCTGGTCATTTTGATATGAAACATGTGTCTAACATTATTTATATTGAATAATTTATATTTCTAATTATTTTGAAATTTATGGCATTTATATATCTAATATGTTTTCACATGATATAGTATGCTCTATGTCTCCCACAGTCCTTGCATGCAGTAATTTTTTCCCATGGTCCACCTGAAAAATAGAAAATCTATGTTATATATATGCACTCCAAATATGGGACCATAAAAATGGTTATCCAATCTATACCAATTCTGAATCTATTTCCTACACAAATATCCCCTGCAGCAATTATCTATTTAATATAATGTGTTTAATTTCAATATATATATATCATGAATCATTTTAAACATACATGGAAAACTGGCATTGTTCCCTTTGCAAAATGTATTTAATTCTATTTGTGTCACCTTCCCCCCCAGCGTATATCTGCAACACATGTCTTACTTTGAATCTACAAAGGTTTAGGTGACAAATTCCAGAGGGCTCCCAAGCATATTCTCCACCCAAAACACAGATCATTTATTCTAAATAATCAAAGGGGTTTCCTGTAAGTACTATGCTTATCCAACTATTTTATATTTTATCCTTTTAAGTGATTGTTTTAAATTGGGTAGACCAAATGTCTTAGAGTCATAAAACTCTGCATATAGTCAAATGAGCATGGTCACTGAGTTAGTTTCTTTTAGGAAAATGTTTGTGTATTTTACACAACAGGAGGGCGTGCTTCAAAGCTATGCTGATTTTCAATCCTGATAAACGTGTATTCACCCAGCTAACCCATCTGGTAGGGGGTTGGGACCCCCAGTGGATTAGAAGCTGTGTTCAACTAACTCATGTTCAATTAATCCTGAGGTCTCATCTAACATATACAGTGTATAAAATATACATATATATATATATATTTACATATATATGTATACATATGTAATATTCATCATAATATTCATATACTCTGACAAATCTATTTGTGGTTCCCAAGAAAGAGGGAACCTTCAGACCAATCTTAGATCTCAAGATCCTAAACAAATTTCTCAGGGTCCAATCTTTCAAGATGGAGACTATTCAAACCATCCTACCTATGATCCAGGAGGGTCAATACATGACTACCGTGGACTTAAAGGATGCTTATCTTCACATTCCGATACACAAAGATCATCATCGGTTTCTCAGGTTTGCCTTCCTAGACAGGCATTACCAGTTTGTGGCTCTTCCCTTTGGGTTAGCTACAGCACCAAGAATCTTTACGAAGGTTCTGGGGTCACTTCTGGCTGTCCTAAGGCCACGGGGCATAGCAGTAGCCCCTTACTTAGACGACATTCTGATACAGGCTTCGAATTTCCAAATTGCCAAGTCCCATACGGACATTGTTCTGGCATTCCTGAGGTCTCATGGGTGGAAAGTGAACGAAAAGAAGAGTTCTCTATCCCCTCTCACAAGAGTTTCCTTCCTGGGGACTCTGATAGATTCTGTAGAAATGATGATTTACCTGACAGAGGCCAGGTTGTCAAAACTTCTAAATTCCTGCTGTGTTCTTTATTCTACTTCTCGCCCTTCGGTGGCTCAGTGTATGGAAGTAATCTGCTTAATGGTAGCGGCAATGGACATAGTGCTGTTTGCCCGCCTACATCTCAGCCCGCTGCAACTCTGCATGCTCAGTCAGTGGAATGGGGATTACACAGATTTGTCCCCTCTACTAAATCTGGATCAAGAGACCAGGGATTCTCTTCTCTGGTGGCTATCTCGAGTCCATCTGTCCAAAAGTATGACCTTCCGCAGGCCAGATTGGACAATAGTAACAACAGATGCCAGCCTTCAGAGGTCATGGACTCAGGAGGAGGCTCTCCTTCCGATAAACATTCTGGAACTAAGAGCGATATTCAATGCTCTTCAGGCTTGGCCTCAGCTAGCGGCAGTGAGGTTCATCAGATTTCAGTCGGACAACATCACGACTGTAGCTTACATCAACCATCAAGGGGGAACAAGGAGTTCCCTAGCGATGTTGGAGGTTTCAAAGATAATTAGTTGGGCAGAGATTCACTCTTGCCACCTATCAGCTATCCATATCCCAGGAGTAGAGAACTGGTAGGCGGATTTTCTAAATCGACAGACTTTTCATCCGGGGGATGGGAGCTCCATCCGGAGGTGTTTGCACAGTTGATTCAACGTTGGGGCAAACCAGAACTGGATCTTTTGGTGTCTCGCCAGAACGCCAAGCTTCCTTGTTACGGATCCAGGTCCAGGGATCCCAAGGCAGCGCTGATAGATGCTCTAGCAGCGCCTTGGTCCTTCAACCCGGCTTATGTGTTTCCACCGTTTCCTCTGCTCCCTCGTCTGATTGCCAAGGTCAAGCAGGAGAGAGCATCAGTGATTTTGATAGCACCTGCGTGGCCACGCAGGACTTGGTATGCAGATCTGGTGGACATGTCATCCTTTCCACCATGGACTCTGCCTCTGAGACAGGACCTTCTACTTCAGGGTCCTTTCAACCATCCAAATCTAATTTCTCTGCGGCTGACTGCTTGGAGATTGAACGCTTGATTTTATCAAAGCATGGTTTCTCAGAGTCGGTCATTGATACCTTAATACAGGCGCGAAAGCCTGTCACCAGGAAAATCTATCATAAGATATGGTGTAAATATCTTCATTGGTGTGAATCCAAGGGTTACTCATGGAGTAAGGTCAGGATTCCTAGGATATTATCTTTTCTCCAAGATAGATTGGAGAAGGGTTTGTCAGCAAGTTCCTTAAAGGGACAGATTTCTGCTCTGTCTATTCTTATGCACAAACGTCTGGCTGACGTTCCAGACGTGCAGGCGTTTTGTCAGGCTTTAGTCAGAATTAAGCCTGTGTTTAAACCTGTTGCTCCGCCTTGGAGTTTAAATTTAGTTCTTAAGGTTCTTCAAGGGGTTCCGTTTGAACCTTTGCATTCCATAGATATTAAGCTCTTATCTTGGAAAGTTTTGTCTTTAGTAGCTATCTCCTTGGCTCGAAGAGTTTCAGAGTTATCTGCTTTACAATGTGATTCTCCTTATCTCATTTTTCATTCCGATAAGGTAGTGTTACGTACCAAACCTGGTGTCTACCTAAGGTGGTATCTAATAAAAATATCAATCAGGAGATTGTTGTACCATCACTGTGTCCTAATCCTTCTTCAAAGAAGGAACGTCTTTTACACAATCTTGACGTGGTTCGTGCTTTAAAGTTTTATTTACAAGCTACTAAAGATTTTCGTCAAACATCTGCATTGTTTGTTGTCTACTCGGGACAGAGGAGAGGACAAAAGGCTTCGGCAACTTCTCTTTCTTTTTGGCTAAGAAGTATAATACGCTTAGCTTATGAGACTGCTGGCCAGCAGCCTCCTGAAAGGATTACAGCTCATTCTATTAGAGCAGTAGCTTCCACATGGGCTTTTAAGAATGAGGCTTCTGTTGAACAGATTTGTAAGGCGACGACTTGGTCTTCGCTTCATACTTTTCAAAATTCTATAAATTTGATTCTTTTGCGTCTTTGGAGGCTATTTTTGGGAGAAAGGTTTTGCAGGCAGTGGTGCCTTCTGTTTAAGCACCTGCCTTGTCCCTCCCTTCATCCATGTCCTATAGCTTTGGTATTGGTATCCCACAAGTAATGGATGATCCGTGGACTGGATACACCTTACAAGAGAAAACAAAATGTATGCTTACCTGATAAATTTATTTCTTTGTGGTGTATCCAGTCCACGGCCCGCCCTGTCATTTTAAGGCAGGTGAGTTTTATTTTTAAACTACAGTCACCACTGCACCCTATGGTTTCTCCTTTCTCTTGCTTGTCTTCGGTCGAATGACTGGTAGTGGCAGTTAGAGGAGGCGCTATATAGACAGCTCTGCTCTGGGTGATCCTCTTGCAGCTTCCTGTTGGGAAGGAGAATATCCCACAAGTAATGGATGATCCGTGGACTGGATACACCACAAGAGAAATAAAGGTAAGCATAAATTTTGTTTTTTGCAGATGGGGTGGTGTATAAGGAAAATAACATTGTTAATGTAGGGCTGGCCGAATCACATTTTTATAGTGCGGCCTTCAGGAAGGCCCAGTTGACCCTGTCAAAGGCCTTTTCTGCATCTGTAGAGACTAAGACCAGTGGTATACGCTGAGTTTGGGCGTAGTCTATGAGAAGGGCGGTGTTATCCCTGGCCTCTCAACCAGGGACAAAGCCCACCTGGTCAGGTGAGACTAATTTGGGCAGATATTTGATTAACCGGTTAGCCAGGGCCTTGGCAAATATTTTGACATCACAATTAAGGAGTGAGATAGGACAAACGTTCTCTGGGTATTAGAGTGATAAAAGCTGTTAGCATTGAAAGGGGGGGAATCTGTGCCCAGAGGCAGAACTTTTTTTCATTTTCTGCTATGAGAATTTTTTCTCTGCATTTTTTACTGTACTGCTGGGGTCTATATGCTTATTTTGGAGGGGCTGCTGCTCCATGCTTATAATGCTGATGTATACTATATGCTTCCTAAAAGGATGGCACTTAGAAATTGACATGTGTATATATATATATATATATATATATACACACTGTATATTATTTATTTATTACAACCTCAGAGTTGATTCCAGTAAACGGAAGAACAAATATAATACACACCCATTTAAAAAACAATTCTGTTATACATGACAAAGGCTGAAGCTTTTCCCAAATGAGTAAGAGATATTCACAGTATTCTGAAAAAGGCTTAGTAAGGGTCCACACACCCATTTATCGAATACTGTGCATATCCAATTAACATACCTCTAGATTTAGAGTCCTGCGGCCAAAGGGGTGCGTTAGCTACGCATGCTTTTTTTTCTCCCGCACCTTTTAAATACCGCTGGTATTTAGAGTTCACAGAAGGGCTGCGTTAGGCTCCTAAAAGGGAGCGTATAGCATAATTTACCGCCACTGCAACTCTGAATACCAGCGGTGCTTACGGACGCGGCCAGCTTAAAAAAACTTGCTCATGCACGATTCCCCCATAGGAAACAATGGGGCCGTTTGAGCTGAAAAAAACCCTGCAAAAAAGCAGCGTTCAGCTCCTAACGCAGCCCCATTGTTTCCTATGGGGAAACACTTCCTACGTCTGCACCTAACACCCTAACATGTACCCCGAGTCTAAACACCCCTAACCTTACACTTATTAACCCCTAATCTGCCGCCCCCGCTATCGCTGACCCCTGCATATTTTTTAACCCCTAATCTGCCGCTCCGTACACCGCCGCCACCTACGTTATCCCTATGTCCCCCTAATCTGCTGTCCCTAACACCGCCGACCCCTATATTATATTTATTAACCCCTAATCTGCTGCCCCCAATGTCGCCGCCACCTACCTACACTTATTAACCCCTAATCTGCCGACCGGACCTCTCCGATACTATAATAAAGTTATTAACCCCTAATCCGCCTCACTCCCGCCTCAATAACCCTATAATATATAGTATTAACCCCTAATCTGCCCTCCCTAACATCGCCGACACCTAACTTCAAGTATTAACCCCTAATCTGCCGACCGGACCTCACCACTATTAAATTTATTAACCCCTAAAGCTAAGTCTAACCCTAACACTAACACCCCCCTAAATTAAATATAATTTTTATCTAACGAAATAAATTAATTAACTCTTATTAAATAAATTATTCCTTTTTAAAGCTTAATACTTACCAGTAAAATAAACCCTAATATAGCTACAATATAAATAATAATTATATTGCAGCTATTTTAGGATTAATATTTATTTTACAGGCAACTTTGTATTTATTTTAACCAGGTACAATAGCTATTACATAGTTAAGAACTATTTAATAGCTAAAATAGTTAAAATAATTACAAAATTACCTGTAAAATAAATCCTAACCTAAGTTACAATTAAACCTAACACTACACTATCAATAAATTAATTAAATAAAATACCTACAATTATCTACAATTAAACCTAACACTACACTATCAATAAATTAATTACATAAAATACCTACAAATAAATACAATTAAATAAATTAACTAAAGTTGAAAAAATAAAAAAAGAACTAAGTTAAAAAAAATAAAAATTTTTTTTTCTTAAATACAAATAGAAAAGCTCTTTTACCTTACCAGCCCTTAAAAGGGCCTTTTGCGGGGCATGCTCCAAAGAATTCAGCTCTGTTGCCTGTAAAAAAAAAAACATACAATACCCCCCCTCAACATTACAACCCACCAGCCACATACTCCTAATTTAACCCAAACCCGCCTTAATTAAAACCCAACACTAAGCCCCTGAAGATCTCCCTACCTTATCTTCACCACGCCGGGTATCACCGATCCGTCCAGAGGAGCCTCCGAAGTCTTCATCCAAGCCCAAGCGGGGGCTGAAGAAGTCCATCATCGGGTTGAAGAGGTCCATCATCGGGCTGAAGTCTTGATCCAAGCGGGCACTGAAGAAGTC